>NW_026700011.1:0-42185 GCF_030435755.1 Ochotona princeps | reverse complement strand
TATTGAGGGCTGTCTGAAAACGGCTGTGGCGCCGAAGTTGCCTGTGAATGTGGAGTTGGTGGCATGTGAAACCCGCATGTGGAGCATTCGTTTGTGTGGGATGCTCTACCAGGTTCATTCCTAGATAATGCACTCAAATGGCACTAAGCATAGAGTGTGAAAACTGAGTTTCCTTGAGAGCTGCTTGGAAGCCTGATGGTGTGTGAAGTTAGTGAGCCAAATGGAGTTGTTCTCCCACAAGAACCACTTGGCTGATCCTTCTTCAATATGCCCTTCACCAACATGCAGTGTTTCCTTGATTGAATTAGCTCTCACACCAACATTTGCGTCTAGAACCTTTGCATTGAGGGCTATCTGAAAATGGCTGTGTCCCTGAAGTTGCCTGTGAATGTGGAGTTGGTGGCATGTGAAACCCGCATGTGGAGCATTCGTTTGTGTGGGATGCTCACCAAGCTTCATTTCAGTCCAAGGCACTCAAAGGGCACTAAGCATAGAGTGTGAAAACTGAGTTTCCTTGAGAGCTGCTTGGAAGCCTGATGGTGTGTGAAGTTAGTGAGCCAAATGGAGTTGTTCCCCCACAAGAACCACTCGGCTGATCCTTCTTCAATATGCCCTTCACCAACATGCAGTGTTTCCTTGATTGAATTAGCTCTCACACCAATATTTGCGTCTAGAGCCTTTGCATTGAGGGCTATCTGAAAACGGCTGTGGCGCTGAAGTTGCCTGTGAATGTGGAGTTGGTGGCATGTGAAACCCGCATGTGGAGCATTCGTTTGTGTGGGATGCTCTACTAGGTTATTTCCTAGATAATGCACTCAAAGGGCACTAAGCATAGAGTGTGAAAACTGAGTTTCCTTGAGAGCTGCTTGGAAGCCTGATGGTGTGTGAAGTTAGTGAGCCAAATGGAGTTGTTCTCCCACAAGAACCACTTGGCTGATCTTTCTTCAATATGCCCTTCACCAACATGCAGTGTTTCCTTGATTGAATTAGCTCTCACACCAATATTTGCGCCTATAGCCTTTGCATTGAGGGCTATCTGAAAACGGCTGTGGCGCTGAGGTTGCCTGTGAATGTGGAGTTGGTGGCATGTGAAACCCGCATGTGGAGCACTCGTTTGTGTGGGATGCTCACCAAGCTTCATTTCAGTGCTAGGCACTCAAAGGGCACTAAGCATAGAGTGTGAAAACTGAGTTTCCTTGAGAGCTGCTTGGAAGCCTCATGGTGTGTGAAGTTAGTGAGCCAAATGGAGTTGTTCTCCCACAAGAACCACTCGGCTGATCTTTCTTCAATATGCCCTTCACCAACATGCAGTGTTTCCTTGATTGAATTAGCTCTCACACCAATATTTGCGTCTAGAGCCTTTGCATTGAGGGCTATCTGAAAACGGCTGTGGCGCTGAAGTTGCCTGTGAATGTGGAGTTGGTGGCATGTGAAACCCGCATGTGGAGCATTCGTTTGTGTGGGATGCTCTACCAGGTTCATTCCTAGATAATGCACTCAAAGGGCACTAAGCATAGAGTGTGAAAACTGAGTTTCCTTGAGAGCTGCTTGGAAGCCTGATGGTGTGTGACGTTAGTGAGCCAAATGGAGTTGTTCTCCCACAAGAACCACTCGGCTGATCCTTCTTCAATATGCCCTTCACCAACATGCAGTGTTTACTTGATTGAATTAGCTCTCACACCAATATTTGCGTCTAGAGCCTTTACATTGAGGGCTATCTGAAAACGGCTGTGGCGGTCTGACGTTGCCTGTGAATGTGGAGTTGGTGGCATGTGAAACCCGCATGTGGAGCACTCCTTTGTGTGGGATGCTCACCAAGCTTCATTTCAGTCCAAGGCACTCAAAGGGCACTAAGCATAGAGTGTGAAAACTGAGTTTCCTTGAGAGCTGCTTGGAAGCCTGATGGTGTGTGAAGTTAGTGAGCCAAATGGAGTTGTTCTCACAAGAACCACTCGGCTGATCCTTCTTCAATATGCCCCTTCACCAACATGCAGTGTTTCCTTGATTGAATTAGCTCTCACACCAACATTTGCGTCTAGAGCCTTTGCATTGAAGGCTATCTGAAAACGGCTGTGGCCCCGAAGTTGCCTGGTGAATGTGGAGTTGGTGGGCATGTGAAACCCGCATGTGGAGCATTCGTTTGTGTGGGATACTCTACCAGGTTCATTCCTAGATAATGCACTCAAAGGGCACTAAGCATAGAGTGTGAAATCTGAGTTTCCTTGAGAGCTGCTTGGAAGCCTGATGGTGTGTGAAGTTAGTGAGCCAAATGGAGTTGTTCTCCCACAAGAACCACTCGGCTGATCCTTCTTCAATATGCCCTTCACCAACATGCAGTGTTTCCTTGATTGAATTGGCTCTCACACCAATATTTGCGTCTAGATCCTTTGCATTGAGGGCTATCTGAAAAACGGCTGTGGCGCTGAGGTTGCCTGTGAATGTGGAGTTGGTGGCATGTGAAACCCGCATGTGGAGCATTCGTTTGTGTGGGATGCTCTACTAGGTTATTTCCTAGATAATGCACTCAAAGGGCACTAAGCATAGAGTGTGAAAACTGAGTTTCCTTGAGAGCTGCTTGGAAGCCTGATGGTGTGTGAAGTTAGTGAGCCAACTGGAGTTGTTCTCTTACAAGAACCACTCGGCTGATCCTTCTTCAATATGCCCTTCACCAACATGCAGTGTTTCCTTGATTGAATTAGCTCTCACACCAATATTTGCGTCTAGATCCTTTGCATTGAGTGCTATCTGAAAACGGCTGTGGCGCTGAAGTTGCCTGTGAATGTGGAGTTGGTGGCATGTGAAACCCGCATGTGGAGCA
Organism: Ochotona princeps; assembly: GCF_030435755.1. Lineage (NCBI taxonomy): Eukaryota > Metazoa > Chordata > Mammalia > Lagomorpha > Ochotonidae > Ochotona > Ochotona princeps. The sequence continues at coordinate 39,367 of NW_026700011.1, read as the reverse complement.
TTCGTTTGTGTGGGATGCTCTACCAGGTTCATTCCTAGATAATGCACTCAAAGGGCACTAAGCATAGAGTGTGAAAAACTGAGTTTCCTTGAGAGCTGCTTGGAAGCCTGATGGTGTGTGAAGTTAGTGAGCCAAATGGAGTTGTTCTCCCACAAGAACCACTCGGCTGATCCTTCTTCAATATGCCCTTCACCCAACATGCAGTGTTTCCTTGATTGAATTAGCTCTCACACAAACATTTGCGTCTAGAACCTTTGCATTGAGGGCTATCTGAAAACGGCTGTGGCGCTGAAGTTGCCTGTGAATGTGGAGTTGGTGGCATGTGAAACCCGCATGTGGAGCATTCGTTTGTGTGGGATGCTCTACCATCTTCATTTCAGTCCTAGGCACTCAAAGGGCACTAAGCATAGAGTGTGAAAACTGAGTTTCCTTGAGAGCTGCTTGGAAGCCTGATGGTGTGTGAAGTTAGTGAGCCAAATGGAGTTGTTCTCCCACAAGAACCACTCGGCTGATCCTTCTTCAATATGCTCTTCACCAACATGCAGTGTTTCCTTGATTGAATTAGCTCTCACACCAATATTTGCGTCTAGAGCCTTTGCATTGAGGGCTATCTGAAAACGGCTGTGGCGCTGACGTTGCCTGTGAATGTGGAGTTGGGTGGCATGTGAAACCCGCATGTGGAGCATTCGTTTGTGTGGGATGCTCTACCAGGTTGATTCCTAGATAATGCACTCAAAGGGCACTAAGCATAGAGTGTGAAAACTGAGTTTCCTTGAGAGCTGCTTGGAAGCCTGATGGTGTGTGAAGTTAGTGAGCCAAATGGAGTTGTTCTCCCACAAGAACCACTCGGCTGATCCTTCTTCAATATGCCCTTCACCAACATGCAGTGTTTCCTTGATTGAATTAGCTCTCACACCAATATTTGCGTCTAGAGCCTTTGCATTGAGTGCTATCTGAAAATGGCTGTGGCGCTGAAGTTGCCTGTGAATGTGGAGTTGGTGGCATGTGAAACCCGCATGTGGAGCATTCGTTTGTGTGGGATGCTCTACCAGGTTCATTCCTAGATAATGCACTCAAAGGGCACTAAGCATAGAGTGTGAAAACTGAGTTTCCTTGAGAGCTGCTTGGAAGCCTGATGGTGTGTGAAGTTAGTGAGCCAAATGGAGTTGTTCTCCCACAAGAACCACTCGGCTGATCTTTCTTCAATATGCCCTTCACCAACATGCAGTGTTTCCTTGATTGAATTAGCTCTCACACCAATATTTGCGTCTAGATCCTTTGCATTGAGGGCTATCTGAAAACGGCTGTGGCCCTGAAGTTGCCTGTGAATGTGGAGTTGGTGGCATGTGAAACCCGCATGTGGAGCATTCGTTTGTGTGGGATGCTCACCAAGCTTCATTTCAGTCCTAGGCACTCAAAGGGCACTAAGCATAGAGTGTGAAAACTGAGTTTCCTTGAGAGCTGCTTGGAAGCCTGATGGTGTGTGAAGTTAGTGAGCCAAATGGAGTTGTTCTCCCACAAGAACCACTCGGCTGATCCTTCTTCAATATGCCCTTCACCAACATGCAGTGTTTCCTTGATTGAATTAGCTCTCACACCAATATTTGCGTCTAAAGCCTTTGCATTGAGGGCTATCTGAAAACGGCTGTGGCGCTGAGGTTGCCTGTGAATGTGGAGTTGGTGGCATGTGAAACCCGCATGTGGAGCATTCGTTTGTGTGGGATGCTCTACCAGGTTATTTCCTAGATAATGCACTCAAAGGGCACTAAGCATAGAGTGTGAAAACTGAGTTTCCTTGAGAGCTGCTTGGAAGCCTGATGGTGTGTGAAGTTAGTGAGCCAAATGGAGTTGTTCTCCCACAAGAACCACTCGGCTGATCCTTCTTCAATATGCCCTTCACCAACATGCAGTGTTTCCTTGATTGAATTAGCTCTCACACCAATATTTGCGTCTAGAGCCTTTGCATTGAGGGCTGTCTGAAAACGGCTGTGGCGCTGAAGTTGCCTGTGAATGTGGAGTTGGTGGCATGTGAAACCCGCATGTGGAGCATTCGTTTGTGTGGGATGCTCTACCAGGTTCATTCCTAGATAATGCACTCAAAGGGCACTAAGCATAGAGTGTGAAAACTGAGTTTCCTTGAGAGCTGCTTGGAAGCCTGATGGTGTGTGAAGTTAGTGAGCCAAATGGAGTTGTTCTCCCACAAGAACCACTTGGCTGATCCTTCTTCAATATGCCCTTCACCAACATGCAGTGTTTCCTTGATTGAATTAGCTCTCACACCAATATTTGCGTCTAAAGCCTTTGCATTGAGGGCTATCTGAAAACGGCTGTGGCGCTGAGGTTGCCTGTGAATGTGGAGTTGGTGGCATGTGAAACCCGCATGTGGAGCATTCGTTTGTGTGGGATGCTCTACCAGGTTCATTCCTAGATAATGCACTCAAAGGGCACTAAGCATAGAGTGTGAAAACTGAGTTTCCTTGAGAGCTGCTTGGAAGCCTGATGGTGTGTGAAGTTAGTGAGCCAACTGGAGTTGTTCTCCCACAAGAACCACTCGGCTGATCCTTCTTCAATATGCCCTTCACCAACATGCAGTGTTTCCTTGATTGAATTAGCTCTCACACCAATATTTGCGTCTAGAGCCTTTGCATTGAGGGCTATCTGAAAACGGCTGTGGCGCTGAAGTTGCCTGTGAATGTGGAGTTGGTGGCATGTGAAACCCGCATGTGGAGCATTCGTTTGTGTGGGATGCTCTACCAGGTTCATTCCTAGATAATGCACTCAAAGGGCACTAAGCATAGAGTGTGAAAACTGAGTTTCCTTGAGAGCTGCTTGGAAGCCTGATGGTGTGTGAAGTTAGTGAGCCAAATGGAGTTGTTCTCCCACAAGAACCACTTGGCTGATCCTTCTTCAATATGCCCTTCACCAACATGCAGTGTTTCCTTGATTGAATTAGCTCTCACACCAACATTTGCGTCTAGAACCTTTGCATTGAGGGCTATCTGAAAACGGCTGTGGCCCTGAAGTTGCCTGTGAATGTGGAGTTGGTGGCATGTGAAACCCGCATGTGGAGCATTCGTTTGTGTGGGATGCTCACCAAGCTTCATTTCAGTCCAAGGCACTCCAAAGGGCACTAAGCATAGAGTGTGAAAACTGAGTTTCCTTGAGAGCTGCTTGGAAGCCTGATGGTGTGTGAAGTTAGTGAGCCAAATGGAGTTGTTCCCCCACAAGAACCACTCGACTGATCCTTCATCAATATGCCCTTCACCAACATGCAGTGTTTCCTTGATTGAATTAGCTCTCACACCAATATTTGCGTCTAGAGCCTTTGCATTGAGGGCTATCTGAAAACGGCTGTGGCGCTGAAGTTGCCTGTGAATGTGGAGTTGGTGGCATGTGAAACCCGCATGTGGAGCATTCGTTTGTGTGGGATGCTCTACTAGGTTATTTCCTAGATAATGCACTCAAAGGGCACTAAGCATAGAGTGTGAAAACTGAGTTTCCTTGAGAGCTGCTTGGAAGCCTGATGGTGTGTGAAGTTAGTGAGCCAAATGGAGTTGTTCTCCCACAAGAACCACTCGGCTGATCTTTCTTCAATATGCCCTTCACCAACATGCAGTGTTTCCTTGATTGAATTAGCTCTCACACCAATATTTGCGCCTAGAGCCTTTGCATTGAGGGCTATCTGAAAAAGGCTGTGGCGCTGACGTTGCCTGTGAATGTGGAGTTGGTGGCATGTGAAACCCGCATGTGGAGCATTCGTTTGTGTGGGATGCTCTACCAGGTTCATTCCTAGATAATGCACTCAAAGGGCACTAAGCATAGAGTGTGAAAACTGAGTTTCCTTGAGAGCTGCTTGGAAGCCTGATGGTGTGTGAAGTTAGTGAGCCAAATGGAGTTGTTCTCCCACAAGAACCACTCGGCTGATCTTTCTTCAATATGCCCTTCACCAACATGCAGTGTTTCCTTGATTGAATTAGCTCTCACACCAATATTTGCGTCTAGATCCTTTGCATTGAGGGCTATCTGAAAACGGCTGTGGCTCTGAAGTTGCCTGTGAATGTGGAATTGGTGGCATGTGAAACCCGCATGTGGAGCATTCGTTTGTGTGGGATGCTCACCAAGCTTCATTTCAGTCCTAGGCACTCAAAGGGCACTAAGCATAGAGTGTGAAAACTGAGTTTCCTTGAGAGCTGCTTGGAAGCCTGATGGTGTGTGAAGTTAGTGAGCCAAATGGAGTTGTTCTCCCACAAGAACCACTCGGCTGATCCTTCTTCAATATGCCCTTCACCAACATGCAGTGTTTCCTTGATTGAATTAGCTCTCACACCAATATTTGCGTCTAGAGCCTTTGCATTGAGGGCTATCTGAAAACGGCTGTGGCGCTGATGTTGCCTGTGAATGTGGAGTTGGTGGCATGTGAAACCCGCATGTGGAGCATTCGTTTGTGTGGGATGCTCTACCAGGTTATTGCCTAGATAATGCACTCAAAGGGCACTAAGCATAGAGTGTGAAAACTGAGTTTCCTTGAGAGCTGCTTGGAAGCCTGATGGTGTGTGACGTTAGTGAGCCAAATGGAGTTGTTCTCCCACAAGAACCACTCGGCTGATCCTTCTTCAATATGCCCTTCACCAACATGCAGTGTTTCCTTGATTGAATTAGCTCTCACACCAACATTTGCGTCTAGAACCTTTGCATTGAGGGCTATCTGAAAACGGCTGTGGCCCTGAAGTTGCCTGTGAATGTGGAGTTGGTGGCATGTGAAACCCGCATGTGGAGCATTCGTTTGTGTGGGATGCTCACCAAGCTTCATTTCAGTCCAAGGCACTCAAAGGGCACTAAGCATAGAGTGTGAAAACTGAGTTTCCTTGAGAGCTGCTTGGAAGCCTGATGGTGTGTGAAGTTAGTGAGCCAAATGGAGTTGTTCTCCCACAAGAACCACTCGGCTGATCCTTCTTCAATATGCCCTTCACCAACATGCAGTGTTTCCTTGATTGAATTAGCTCTCACACCAATATTTGCGTCTAGAGCCTTTGCATTGAGGGCTATCTGAAAACGGCTGTGGCGCTGACGTTGCCTGTGAATGTGGAGTTGGTGGCATGTGAAACCCGCATGTGGAGCATTCGTTTGTGTGGGATGCTCTACCAGGTTCATTCCTAGATAATGCACTCAAAGGGCACTAAGCATAGAGTGTGAAAACTGAGTTTCCTTGAGAGCTGCTTGGAAGCCTGATGGTGTGTGAAGTTAGTGAGCCAAATGGAGTTGTTCTCCCACAAGAACCACTCGGCTGATCTTTCTTCAATATGCCCTTCACCAACATGCAGTGTTTCCTTGATTGAATTAGCTCTCACACCAATATTTGCGCCTATAGCCTTTGCATTGAGGGCTATCTGAAAACGGCTGTGGCGCTGAGGTTGCCTGTGAATGTGGAGTTGGTGGCATGTGAAACCCGCATGTGGAGCATTCGTTTGTGTGGGATGCTCTCCAAGTTTCATTTCAGTGCTAGGCACTCAAAGGGCACTAAGCATAGAGTGTGAAAACTGAGTTTCCTTGAGAGCTGCTTGGAAGCCTGATGGTGTGTGAAGTTAGTGAGCCAAATGGAGTTGTTCTCCCACAAGAACCACTCGGCTGATCTTTCTTCAATATGCCCTTCACCAACATGCAGTGTTTCCTTGATTGAATTAGCTCTCACACCAATATTTGCGTCTAGATCCTTTGCATTGAGGGCTATCTGAAAACGGCTGTGGCGCTGAAGTTGCCTGTGAATGTGGAGTTGGTGGCATGTGAAACCCGCATGTGGAGCATTCGTTTGTGTGGGATGCTCACCAAGCTTCATTTCAGTCCTAGGCACTCAAAGGGCACTAAGCATAGAGTGTGAAAACTGAGTTTCCTTGAGAGCTGCTTGGAAGCCTGATGGTGTGTGAAGTTAGTGAGCCAAATGGAGTTGTTCTCCCACAAGAACCACTCGGCTGATCCTTCTTCAATATGCCCTTCACCAACATGCAGTGTTTCCTTGATTGAATTAGCTCTCACACCAATATTTGCGTCTAGAGCCTTTGCATTGAGGGCTATCTGAAAACGGCTGTGGCGCTGAAGTTGCCTGTGAATGTGGAGTTGGTGGCATGTGAAACCCGCATGTGGAGCATTCGTTTGTGTGGGATGCTCTACCAGGTTCATTCCTAGATAATGCACTCAAAGGGCACTAAGCATAGAGTGTGAAAACTGAGTTTCCTTGAGAGCTGCTTGGAAGCCTGATGGTGTGTGACGTTAGTGAGCCAAATGGAGTTGTTCTCCCACAAGAACCACTCGGCTGATCCTTCTTCAATATGCCCTTCACCAACATGCAGTGTTTACTTGATTGAATTAGCTCTCACACCAATATTTGCGTCTAGAGCCTTTACATTGAGGGCTATCTGAAAACGGCTGTGGCGCTGACGTTGCCTGTGAATGTGGAGTTGGTGGCATGTGAAACCCGCATGTGGAGCACTCCTTTGTGTGGGATGCTCACCAAGCTTCATTTCAGTCCAAGGCACTCAAAGGGCACTAAGCATAGAGTGTGAAAACTGAGTTTCCTTGAGAGCTGCTTGGAAGCCTGATGGTGTGTGAAGTTAGTGAGCCAAATGGAGTTGTTCTCCCACAAGAACCACTCGGCTGATCCTTCTTCAATATGCCCTTCACCAACATGCAGTGTTTCCTTGATTGAATTAGCTCTCACACCAACATTTGCGTCTAGAGCCTTTGCATTGAGGGCTATCTGAAAATGGCTGTGGCCCTGAAGTTGCCTGTGAATGTGGAGTTGGTGGCATGTGAAACCCGCATGTGGAGCATTCGTTTGTGTGGGATACTCTACCAGGTTCATTCCTAGATAATGCACTCAAAGGGCACTAAGCATAGAGTGTGAAATCTGAGTTTCCTTGAGAGCTGCTTGGAAGCCTGATGGTGTGTGAAGTTAGTGAGCCAAATGGAGTTGTTCTCCCACAAGAACCACTCGGCTGATCCTTCTTCAATATGCCCTTCACCAACATGCAGTGTTTCCTTGATTGAATTGGCTCTCACACCAATATTTGCGTCTAGATCCTTTGCATTGAGGGCTATCTGAAAACGGCTGTGGCGCTGACGTTGCCTGTGAATGTGGAGTTGGTGGCATGTGAAACCCGCATGTGGAGCATTCGTTTGTGTGGGATGCTCTACCAGGTTATTTCCTAGATAATGCACTCAAAGGGCACTAAGCATAGAGTGTGAAAACTGAGTTTCCTTGAGAGCTGCTTGGAAGCCTGATGGTGTGTGAAGTTAGTGAGCCAACTGGAGTTGTTCTCTTACAAGAACCACTCGGCTGATCCTTCTTCAATATGCCCTTCACCAACATGCAGTGTTTCCTTGATTGAATTAGCTCTCACACCAATATTTGCGTCTAGAGCCTTTGCATTGAGGGCTATCTGAAAACGGCTGTGGCGCTGAAGTTGCCTGTGAATGTGGAGTTGGTGGCATGTGAAACCCTCTTGTGGAGCATTCGTTTGTGTGGGATGCTCTACCAGGTTCATTCCTAGATAATGCACTCAAAGGGCACTAAGCATAGAGTGTGAAAACTGAGTTTCCTTGAGAGCTGCTTGGAAGCCTGATGGTGTGTGAAGTTAGTGAGCCAAATGGAGTTGTTCTCCCACAAGAACCACTCGGCTGATCCTTCTTCAATATGCCCTTCACCAACATGCAGTGTTTCCTTGATTGAATTAGCTCTCACACCAACATTTGCGTCTAGAACCTTTGCATTGAGGGCTATCTGAAAACGGCTGTGGCCCTGAAGTTGCCTGTGAATGTGGAGTTGGTGGCATGTGAAACCCGCATGTGGAGCATTCGTTTGTGTGGGATGCTCTACCATCTTCATTTCAGTCCTAGGCACTCAACGGGCACTAAGCATAGAGTGTGAAAACTGAGTTTCCTTGAGAGCTGCTTGGAAGCCTGATGGTGTGTGAAGTTAGTGAGCCAAATGGAGTTGTTCTCCCACAAGAACCACTCGGCTGATCCTTCTTCAATATGCCCTTCACCAACATGCAGTGTTTCCTTGATTGAATTAGCTCTCACACCAATATTTGCGTCTAGAGCCTTTGCATTGAGGGCTATCTGAAAACGGCTGTGGCGCTGACGTTGCCTGTGAATGTGGAGTTGGTGGCATGTGAAACCCGCATGTGGAGCATTCGTTTGTGTGGGATGCTCTAGCAGGTTGATTCCTAGATAATGCACTCAAAGGGCACTAAGCATAGAGTGTGAAAACTGAGTTTCCTTGAGAGCTGCTTGGAAGCCTGATGGTGTGTGAAGTTAGTGAGCCAAATGGAGTTGTTCTCCCACAAGAACCACTCGGCTGATCCTTCTTCAATATGCCCTTCACCAACATGCAGTGTTTCCTTGATTGAATTAGCTCTCACACCAATATTTGCGTCTAGAGCCTTTGCATTGAGTGCTATCTGAAAATGGCTGTGGCGCTGACGTTGCCTGTGAATGTGGAGTTGGTGGCATGTGAAACCCGCATGTGGAGCATTCGTTTGTGTGGGATGCTCTACCAGGTTCATTCCTAGATAATGCACTCAAAGGGCACTAAGCATAGAGTGTGAAAACTGAGTTTCCTTGAGAGCTGCTTGGAAGCCTGATGGTGTGTGAAGTTAGTGAGCCAAATGGAGTTGTTCTCCCACAAGAACCACTCGGCTGATCCTTCTTCAATATGCCCTTCACCAACATGCAGTGTTTCCTTGATTGAATTAGCTCTCACACCAATATTTGCGTCTAAAGCCTTTGCATTGAGGGCTATCTGAAAACGGCTGTGGCGCTGAGGTTGCCTGTGAATGTGGAGTTGGTGGCATGTGAAACCCGCATGTGGAGCATTCGTTTGTGTGGGATGCTCTACCAGGTTATTTCCTAGATAATGCACTCAAAGGGCACTAAGCATAGAGTGTGAAAACTGAGTTTCCTTGAGAGCTGCTTGGAAGCCTGATGGTGTGTGAAGTTAGTGAGCCAAATGGAGTTGTTCTCCCACAAGAACCACTCGGCTGATCCTTCTTCAATATGCCCTTCACCAACATGCAGTGTTTCCTTGATTGAATTAGCTCTCACACCAATATTTGCGTCTAGAGCCTTTGCATTGAGGGCTGTCTGAAAACGGCTGTGGCGCCGAAGTTGCCTGTGAATGTGGAGTTGGTGGCATGTGAAACCCGCATGTGGAGCATTCGTTTGTGTGGGATGCTCTACCAGGTTCATTCCTAGATAATGCACTCAAATGGCACTAAGCATAGAGTGTGAAAACTGAGTTTCCTTGAGAGCTGCTTGGAAGCCTGATGGTGTGTGAAGTTAGTGAGCCAAATGGAGTTGTTCTCCCACAAGAACCACTTGGCTGATCCTTCTTCAATATGCCCTTCACCAACATGCAGTGTTTCCTTGATTGAATTAGCTCTCACACCAACATTTGCGTCTAGAACCTTTGCATTGAGGGCTATCTGAAAATGGCTGTGTCCCTGAAGTTGCCTGTGAATGTGGAGTTGGTGGCATGTGAAACCCGCATGTGGAGCATTCGTTTGTGTGGGATGCTCACCAAGCTTCATTTCAGTCCAAGGCACTCAAAGGGCACTAAGCATAGAGTGTGAAAACTGAGTTTCCTTGAGAGCTGCTTGGAAGCCTGATGGTGTGTGAAGTTAGTGAGCCAAATGGAGTTGTTCCCCCACAAGAACCACTCGGCTGATCCTTCTTCAATATGCCCTTCACCAACATGCAGTGTTTCCTTGATTGAATTAGCTCTCACACCAATATTTGCGTCTAGAGCCTTTGCATTGAGGGCTATCTGAAAACGGCTGTGGCGCTGAAGTTGCCTGTGAATGTGGAGTTGGTGGCATGTGAAACCCGCATGTGGAGCATTCGTTTGTGTGGGATGCTCTACTAGGTTATTTCCTAGATAATGCACTCAAAGGGCACTAAGCATAGAGTGTGAAAACTGAGTTTCCTTGAGAGCTGCTTGGAAGCCTGATGGTGTGTGAAGTTAGTGAGCCAAATGGAGTTGTTCTCCCACAAGAACCACTTGGCTGATCTTTCTTCAATATGCCCTTCACCAACATGCAGTGTTTCCTTGATTGAATTAGCTCTCACACCAATATTTGCGCCTATAGCCTTTGCATTGAGGGCTATCTGAAAACGGCTGTGGCGCTGAGGTTGCCTGTGAATGTGGAGTTGGTGGCATGTGAAACCCGCATGTGGAGCACTCGTTTGTGTGGGATGCTCACCAAGCTTCATTTCAGTGCTAGGCACTCAAAGGGCACTAAGCATAGAGTGTGAAAACTGAGTTTCCTTGAGAGCTGCTTGGAAGCCTCATGGTGTGTGAAGTTAGTGAGCCAAATGGAGTTGTTCTCCCACAAGAACCACTCGGCTGATCTTTCTTCAATATGCCCTTCACCAACATGCAGTGTTTCCTTGATTGAATTAGCTCTCACACCAATATTTGCGTCTAGAGCCTTTGCATTGAGGGCTATCTGAAAACGGCTGTGGCGCTGAAGTTGCCTGTGAATGTGGAGTTGGTGGCATGTGAAACCCGCATGTGGAGCATTCGTTTGTGTGGGATGCTCTACCAGGTTCATTCCTAGATAATGCACTCAAAGGGCACTAAGCATAGAGTGTGAAAACTGAGTTTCCTTGAGAGCTGCTTGGAAGCCTGATGGTGTGTGACGTTAGTGAGCCAAATGGAGTTGTTCTCCCACAAGAACCACTCGGCTGATCCTTCTTCAATATGCCCTTCACCAACATGCAGTGTTTACTTGATTGAATTAGCTCTCACACCAATATTTGCGTCTAGAGCCTTTACATTGAGGGCTATCTGAAAACGGCTGTGGCGCTGACGTTGCCTGTGAATGTGGAGTTGGTGGCATGTGAAACCCGCATGTGGAGCACTCCTTTGTGTGGGATGCTCACCAAGCTTCATTTCAGTCCAAGGCACTCAAAGGGCACTAAGCATAGAGTGTGAAAACTGAGTTTCCTTGAGAGCTGCTTGGAAGCCTGATGGTGTGTGAAGTTAGTGAGCCAAATGGAGTTGTTCTCCCACAAGAACCACTCGGCTGATCCTTCTTCAATATGCCCTTCACCAACATGCAGTGTTTCCTTGATTGAATTAGCTCTCACACCAACATTTGCGTCTAGAGCCTTTGCATTGAGGGCTATCTGAAAATGGCTGTGGCCCTGAAGTTGCCTGTGAATGTGGAGTTGGTGGCATGTGAAACCCGCATGTGGAGCATTCGTTTGTGTGGGATACTCTACCAGGTTCATTCCTAGATAATGCACTCAAAGGGCACTAAGCATAGAGTGTGAAATCTGAGTTTCCTTGAGAGCTGCTTGGAAGCCTGATGGTGTGTGAAGTTAGTGAGCCAAATGGAGTTGTTCTCCCACAAGAACCACTCGGCTGATCCTTCTTCAATATGCCCTTCACCAACATGCAGTGTTTCCTTGATTGAATTGGCTCTCACACCAATATTTGCGTCTAGATCCTTTGCATTGAGGGCTATCTGAAAACGGCTGTGGCGCTGACGTTGCCTGTGAATGTGGAGTTGGTGGCATGTGAAACCCGCATGTGGAGCATTCGTTTGTGTGGGATGCTCTACCAGGTTCATTCCTAGATAATGCACTCAAAGGGCACTAAGCATAGAGTGTGAAAACTGAGTTTCCTTGAGAGCTGCTTGGAAGCCTGATGGTGTGTGAAGTTAGTGAGCCAAATGGAGTTGTTCTCCCACAAGAACCACTCGGCTGATCCTTCTTCAATATGCCCTTCACCAACATGCAGTGTTTCCTTGATTGAATTAGCTCTCACACCAATATTTGCGTCTAAAGCCTTTGCATTGAGGGCTATCTGAAAACGGCTGTGGCGCTGAGGTTGCCTGTGAATGTGGAGTTGGTGGCATGTGAAACCCGCATGTGGAGCATTCGTTTGTGTGGGATGCTCTACCAGGTTATTTCCTAGATAATGCACTCAAAGGGCACTAAGCATAGAGTGTGAAAACTGAGTTTCCTTGAGAGCTGCTTGGAAGCCTGATGGTGTGTGAAGTTAGTGAGCCAAATGGAGTTGTTCTCCCACAAGAACCACTCGGCTGATCCTTCTTCAATATGCCCTTCACCAACATGCAGTGTTTCCTTGATTGAATTAGCTCTCACACCAATATTTGCGTCTAGAGCCTTTGCATTGAGGGCTGTCTGAAAACGGCTGTGGCGCCGAAGTTGCCTGTGAATGTGGAGTTGGTGGCATGTGAAACCCGCATGTGGAGCATTCGTTTGTGTGGGATGCTCTACCAGGTTCATTCCTAGATAATGCACTCAAATGGCACTAAGCATAGAGTGTGAAAACTGAGTTTCCTTGAGAGCTGCTTGGAAGCCTGATGGTGTGTGAAGTTAGTGAGCCAAATGGAGTTGTTCTCCCACAAGAACCACTTGGCTGATCCTTCTTCAATATGCCCTTCACCAACATGCAGTGTTTCCTTGATTGAATTAGCTCTCACACCAACATTTGCGTCTAGAACCTTTGCATTGAGGGCTATCTGAAAATGGCTGTGTCCCTGAAGTTGCCTGTGAATGTGGAGTTGGTGGCATGTGAAACCCGCATGTGGAGCATTCGTTTGTGTGGGATGCTCACCAAGCTTCATTTCAGTCCAAGGCACTCAAAGGGCACTAAGCATAGAGTGTGAAAACTGAGTTTCCTTGAGAGCTGCTTGGAAGCCTGATGGTGTGTGAAGTTAGTGAGCCAAATGGAGTTGTTCCCCCACAAGAACCACTCGGCTGATCCTTCTTCAATATGCCCTTCACCAACATGCAGTGTTTCCTTGATTGAATTAGCTCTCACACCAATATTTGCGTCTAGAGCCTTTGCATTGAGGGCTATCTGAAAACGGCTGTGGCGCTGAAGTTGCCTGTGAATGTGGAGTTGGTGGCATGTGAAACCCGCATGTGGAGCATTCGTTTGTGTGGGATGCTCTACTAGGTTATTTCCTAGATAATGCACTCAAAGGGCACTAAGCATAGAGTGTGAAAACTGAGTTTCCTTGAGAGCTGCTTGGAAGCCTGATGGTGTGTGAAGTTAGTGAGCCAAATGGAGTTGTTCTCCCACAAGAACCACTTGGCTGATCTTTCTTCAATATGCCCTTCACCAACATGCAGTGTTTCCTTGATTGAATTAGCTCTCACACCAATATTTGCGCCTATAGCCTTTGCATTGAGGGCTATCTGAAAACGGCTGTGGCGCTGAGGTTGCCTGTGAATGTGGAGTTGGTGGCATGTGAAACCCGCATGTGGAGCACTCGTTTGTGTGGGATGCTCACCAAGCTTCATTTCAGTGCTAGGCACTCAAAGGGCACTAAGCATAGAGTGTGAAAACTGAGTTTCCTTGAGAGCTGCTTGGAAGCCTCATGGTGTGTGAAGTTAGTGAGCCAAATGGAGTTGTTCTCCCACAAGAACCACTCGGCTGATCTTTCTTCAATATGCCCTTCACCAACATGCAGTGTTTCCTTGATTGAATTAGCTCTCACACCACTATTTGCGTCTAGAGCCTTTGCATTGAGGGCTATCTGAAAACGGCTGTGGCCCTGAAGTTGCCTGTGAATGTGGAGTTGGTGGCATGTGAAACCCGCATGTGGAGCATTCGTTTGTGTGGGATGCTCACCAAGCTTCATTTCAGCCCTAGGCACTCAAAGGGCACTAAGCATAGAGTGTGAAAACTGAGTTTCCTTGAGAGCTGCTTGGAAGCCTGATGGTGTGTGAAGTTAGTGAGCCAAATGGAGTTGTTCTCCCACAAGAACCACTCGGCTGATCCTTCTTCAATATGCCCTTCACCAACATGCAGTGTTTCCTTGATTGAATTAGCTCTCACACCAATATTTGCGTCTAGAGCCTTTGCATTGAGGGCTATCTGAAAACGGCTGTGGCGCTGAAGTTGCCTGTGAATGTGGAGTTGGTGGCATGTGAAACCCGCATGTGGAGCATTCGTTTGTGTGGGATGCTCTACCAGGTTCATTCCTAGATAATGCACTCAAAGGGCACTAAGCATAGAGTGTGAAAACTGAGTTTCCTTGAGAGCTGCTTGGAAGCCTGATGGTGTGTGAAGTTAGTGAGCCAAATGGAGTTGTTCTCCCACAAGAACCACTCGGCTGATCCTTCTTCAATATGCCCTTCACCAACATGCAGTGTTTCCTTGATTGAATTAGCTCTCACACCAATATTTGCGTCTAGAGCCTTTACATTGAGGGCTATCTGAAAACGGCTGTGGCCCTGAAGTTGCCTGTGAATGTGGAGTTGGTGGCATGTGAAACCCGCATGTGGAGCACTCGTTTGTGTGGGATGCTCACCAAGCTTCATTTCAGTCCTAGGCACTCAAAGGGCACTAAGCATAGAGTGTGAAAACTGAGTTTCCTTGAGAGCTGCTTGGAAGCCTGATGGTGTGTGAAGTTAGTGAGCCAAATGGAGTTGTTCTCCCACAAGAACCACTCGGCTGATCTTTCTTCAATATGCCCTTCACCAACATGCAGTGTTTCCTTGATTGAATTAGCTCTCACACCAATATTTGCGCCTAGAGCCTTTGCATTGAGGGCTATCTGAAAACGGCTGTGGCGCTGACGTTGCCTGTGAATGTGGAGTTGGTGGCATGTGAAACCCGCATGTGGAGCATTCGTTTGTGTGGGATGCTCTACCAGGTTCATTCCTAGATAATGCACTCAAAGGGCACTAAGCATAGAGTGTGGAAACTGAGTTTCCTTGAGAGCTGCTTGGAAGCCTGATGGTGTGTGAAGTTAGTGAGCCAAATGGAGTTGTTCTCCCACAAGAACCACTCGGCTGATCTTTCTTCAATATGCCCTTCACCAACATGCAGTGTTTCCTTGATTGAATTAGCTCTCACACCAATATTTGCGTCTAGAGCCTTTGCATTGAGGGCTATCTGAAAACGGCTGTGGCGCTGACGTTGCCTGTGAATGTGGAGTTGGTGGCATGTGAAACCCGCATGTGGAGCATTCGTTTGTGTGGGATTCTCTACCAGGTTATTGCCTAGATAATGCACTCAAAGGGCACTAAGCATAGAGTGTGAAAACTGAGTTTCCTTGAGAGCTGCTTGGAAGCCTGATGGTGTGTGAAGTTAGTGTGCCAAATGGAGTTGTTCTCCCACAAGAACCACTCGGCTGATCTTTCTTCAATATGCCCTTCACCAACATGCAGTGTTTCCTTGATTGAATTAGCTCTCACACCAATATTTGCGCCTAGAGCCTTTGCATTGAGGGCTATCTGAAAACAGCCATGGCGCTGACGTTGCCTGTGAATGTGGAGTTGGTGGCATGTGAAACCCGCATGTGGAGCATTCGTTTGTGTGGGATGCTCTACCAGGTTCATTCCTAGATAATGCACTCAAAGGGCACTAAGCATAGAGTGTGAAAACTGAGTTTCCTTGAGAGCTGCTTGGAAGCCTGATGGTGTGTGAAGTTAGTGAGCCAAATGGAGTTGTTCTCCCACAAGAACCACTCGGCTGATCCTTCTTCAATATGCCCTTCACCAACATGCAGTGTTTCCTTGATTGAATTAGCTCTCAC
Organism: Ochotona princeps; assembly: GCF_030435755.1. Lineage (NCBI taxonomy): Eukaryota > Metazoa > Chordata > Mammalia > Lagomorpha > Ochotonidae > Ochotona > Ochotona princeps. The sequence goes on along the minus strand of NW_026700011.1, from coordinate 23,789 downwards.
ACCAATATTTGCGTCTAGAGCCTTTACATTGAGGGCTATCTGAAAACGGCTGTGGCGCTGAAGTTGCCTGTGAATGTGGAGTTGGTGGCATGTGAAACCCGCATGTGGAGCACTCGTTTGTGTGGGATGCTCACCAAGCTTCATTTCAGTCCTAGGCACTCAAAGGGCACTAAGCATAGAGTGTGAAAACTGAGTTTCCTTGAGAGCTGCTTGGAAGCCTGATGGTGTGTGAAGTTAGTGAGCCAAATGGAGTTGTTCTCCCACAAGAACCACTCGGCTGATCTTTCTTCAATATGCCCTTCACCAACATGCAGTGTTTCCTTGATTGAATTAGCTCTCACACCAATATTTGCGCCTAGAGCCTTTGCATTGAGGGCTATCTGAAAACGGCTGTGGCGCTGACGTTGCCTGTGAATGTGGAGTTGGTGGCATGTGAAACCCGCATGTGGAGCATTCGTTTGTGTGGGATGCTCTACCAGGTTATTGCCTAGATAATGCACTCAAAGGGCACTAAGCATAGAGTGTGAAAACTGAGTTTCCTTGAGAGCTGCTTGGAAGCCTGATGGTGTGTGAAGTTAGTGAGCCAAATGGAGTTGTTCTCCCACAAGAACCACTCGGCTGATCTTTCTTCAATATGCCCTTCACCAACATGCAGTGTTTCCTTGATTGAATTAGCTCTCACACCAATATTTGCGTCTAGATCCTTTGCATTGAGGGCTATCTGAAAACGGCTGTGGCTCTGAAGTTGCCTGTGAATGTGGAATTGGTGGCATGTGAAACCCGCATGTGGAGCATTCGTTTGTGTGGGATGCTCACCAAGCTTCATTTCAGTCCTAGGCACTCAAAGGGCACTAAGCATAGAGTGTGAAAACTGAGTTTCCTTGAGAGCTGCTTGGAAGCCTGATGGTGTGTGAAGTTAGTGAGCCAAATGGAGTTGTTCTCCCACAAGAACCACTCGGCTGATCCTTCTTCAATATGCCCTTCACCAACATGCAGTGTTTCCTTGATTGAATTAGCTCTCACACCAATATTTGCGTCTAGAGCCTTTGCATTGAGGGCTATCTGAAAACGGCTGTGGCGCTGACGTTGCCTGTGAATGTGGAGTTGGTGGCATGTGAAACCCGCATGTGGAGCATTCGTTTGTGTGGGATGCTCTACCAGGTTATTGCCTAGATAATGCACTCAAAGGGCACTAAGCATAGAGTGTGAAAACTGAGTTTCCTTGAGAGCTGCTTGGAAGCCTGATGGTGTGTGAAGTTAGTGTGCCAAATGGAGTTGTTCTCCCACAAGAACCACTCGGCTGATCTTTCTTCAATATGCCCTTCACCAACATGCAGTGTTTCCTTGATTGAATTAGCTCTCACACCAATATTTGCGCCTAGAGCCTTTGCATTGAGGGCTATCTGAAAACAGCCATGGCGCTGACGTTGCCTGTGAATGTGGAGTTGGTGGCATGTGAAACCCGCATGTGGAGCATTCGTTTGTGTGGGATGCTCTACCAGGTTCATTCCTAGATAATGCACTCAAAGGGCACTAAGCATAGAGTGTGAAAACTGAGTTTCCTTGAGAGCTGCTTGGAAGCCTGATGGTGTGTGAAGTTAGTGAGCCAAATGGAGTTGTTCTCCCACAAGAACCACTCGGCTGATCTTTCTTCAATATGCCCTTCACCAACATGCAGTGTTTCCTTGATTGAATTAGCTCTCACACCAATATTTGCGTCTAGAGCCTTTGCATTGAGGGCTATCTGAAAACGGCTGTGGCTCTGAAGTTGCCTGTGAATGTGGAGTTGGTGGCATGTGAAACCCGCATGTGGAGCATTCGTTTGTGTGGGATGCTCACCAAGCTTCATTTCAGTCCTAGGCACTCAAAGGGCACTAAGCATAGAGTGTGAAAACTGAGTTTCCTTGAGAGCTGCTTGGAAGCCTGATGGTGTGTGAAGTTAGTGAGCCAAATAGAGTTGTTGTCCCACAAGAACCACTCGGCTGATCCTTCTTCAATATGCCCTTCACCAACATGCAGTGTTTCCTTGATTGAATTAGCTCTCACACCAATATTTGCGTCTAGAGCCTTTGCATTGAGGGCTATCTGAAAACGGCTGTGGCGCTGACGTTGCCTGTGAATGTGGAGTTGGTGGCATGTGAAACCCGCATGTGGAGCATTCATTTGTGTGGGATGCTCTACCAGGTTATTTCCTATATAATGCACTCAAATGGCACTAAGCATAGAGTGTGAAAACTGAGTTTCCTTGAGAGCTGCTTGGAAGCCTGATGGTGTGTGAAGTTAGTGAGCCAAATGGAGTTGTTCTCCCACAAGAACCACTCGGCTGATCCTTCTTCAATATGCCCTTCACCAACATGCAGTGTTGCCTTGATTGAATTAGCTCTCACACCAATATTTGCGTCTAGAGCCTTTGCATTGAGGGCTACCTGAAAACGGCTGTGGTGCTGAAGTTGCCTGAGAATGTGGATTTGGTGGCATGTGAAACCCGCATGTGGAGCATTCGTTTGTGTGGGATGCTCACCAAGCTTCATTTCAGTCCTAGGCACTCAAAGGGCACTAAGCATAGAGTGTGAAAACTGAGTTTCCTTGAGAGCTGCTTGGAAGCCTGATGGTGTGTGAAGTTAGTGAGCCAAATGGAGTTGTTCTCCCACAAGAACCACTCGGCTGATCCTTCTTCAATATGCCCTTCACCAACATGCAGTGTTTCCTTGATTGAATTAGCTCTCACACCAATATTTGCGTCTAGAGCCTTTACATTGAGGGCTATCTGAAAACGGCTGTGGCCCTGAAGTTGCCTGTGAATGTGGAGTTGGTGGCATGTGAAACCCGCATGTGGAGCACTCGTTTGTGTGGGATGCTCACCAAGCTTCATTTCAGTCCTAGGCACTCAAAGGGCACTAAGCATAGAGTGTGAAAACTGAGTTTCCTTGAGAGCTGCTTGGAAGCCTGATGGTGTGTGAAGTTAGTGAGCCAAATGGAGTTGTTCTCCCACAAGAACCACTCGGCTGATCCTTCTTCAATATGCCCTTCACCAACATGCAGTGTTGCCTTGATTGAATTAGCTCTCACACCAATATTTGCGTCTAGAGCCTTTGCATTGAGGGCTACCTGAAAACGGCTGTGGTGCTGAAGTTGCCTGAGAATGTGGATTTGGTGGCATGTGAAACCCGCATGTGGAGCATTCGTTTGTGTGGGATGCTCACCAAGCTTCATTTCAGTCCTAGGCACTCAAAGGGCACTAAGCATAGAGTGTGAAAACTGAGTTTCCTTGAGAGCTGCTTGGAAGCCTGATGGTGTGTGAAGTTAGCGAGCCAAATGGAGTTGTTCTCCCACAAGAACCACTCGGCTGATCCTTCTTCAATATGCCCTTCACCAACATGCAGTGTTTCCTTGATTGAATTAGCTCTCACACCAATATTTGCGTCTAAAGCCTTTGCATTGAGGGCTATCTGAAAACGGCTGTGGCGCTGACGTTGCCTGAGAATGTGGAGTTGGTGGCATGTGAAACCCGCATGTGGAGCATTCGTTTGTGTGGGATGCTCTACCAGGTTCATTCCTAGATAATGCACTCAAAGGGCACTAAGCATAGAGTGTGAAAACTGAGTTTCCTTGAGAGCTGCTTGGAAGCCTGATGGTGTGTGAAGTTAGTGAGCCAAATGGAGTTGTTCTCCCACAAGAACCACTCGGCTGATCTTTCTTCAATATGCCCTTCACCAACATGCAGTGTTTCCTTGATTGAATTAGCTCTCACACCAATATTTGTGTCTAGATCCTTTGCATTGAGGGCTATCTGAAAACGGCTGTGGCTCTGAAGTTGCCTGTGAATGTGGAATTGGTGGCATGTGAAACCCGCATGTGGAGCATTCGTTTGTGTGGGATGCTCACCAAGCTTCATTTCAGTCCTAGGCACTCAAAGGGCACTAAGCATAGAGTGTGAAAACTGAGTTTCCTTGAGAGCTGCTTGGAAGCCTGATGGTGTGTGAAGTTAGTGAGCCAAATGGAGTTGTTCTCCCACAAGAACCACTCGGCTGATCCTTCTTCAATATGCCCTTCACCAACATGCAGTGTTTCCTTGATTGAATTAGCTCTCACACCAATATTTGCGTCTAGAGCCTTTGCATTGAGGGCTATCTGAAAACGGCTGTGGCGCTGACGTTGCCTGTGAATGTGGAGTTGGTGGCATGTGAAACCCGCATGTGGAGCATTCGTTTGTGTGGGATGCTCTACCAGGTTGTTGCCTAGATAATGCACTCAAAGGGCACTAAGCATAGAGTGTGAAAACTGAGTTTCCTTGAGAGCTGCTTGGAAGCCTGATGGTGTGTGAAGTTAGTGTGCCAAATGGAGTTGTTCTCCCACAAGAACCACTCGGCTGATCTTTCTTCAATATGCCCTTCACCAACATGCAGTGTTTCCTTGATTGAATTAGCTCTCACACCAATATTTGCGCCTAGAGCCTTTGCATTGAGGGCTATCTGAAAACAGCCATGGCGCTGACGTTGCCTGTGAATGTGGAGTTGGTGGCATGTGAAACCCGCATGTGGAGCATTCGTTTGTGTGGGATGCTCTACCAGGTTCATTCCTAGATAATGCACTCAAAGGGCACTAAGCATAGAGTGTGAAAACTGAGTTTCCTTGAGAGCTGCTTGGAAGCCTGATGGTGTGTGAAGTTAGTGAGCCAAATGGAGTTGTTCTCCCACAAGAACCACTCGGCTGATCCTTCTTCAATATGCCCTTCACCAACATGCAGTGTTTCCTTGATTGAATTAGCTCTCACACCAATATTTGCGTCTAGAGCCTTTACATTGAGGGCTATCTGAAAACGGCTGTGGCGCTGAAGTTGCCTGTGAATGTGGAGTTGGTGGCATGTGAAACCCGCATGTGGAGCACTCGTTTGTGTGGGATGCTCACCAAGCTTCATTTCAGTCCTAGGCACTCAAAGGGCACTAAGCATAGAGTGTGAAAACTGAGTTTCCTTGAGAGCTGCTTGGAAGCCTGATGGTGTGTGAAGTTAGTGAGCCAAATGGAGTTGTTCTCCCACAAGAACCACTCGGCTGATCCTTCTTCAATATGCCCTTCACCAACATGCAGTGTTTCCTTGATTGAATTAGCTCTCACACCAATATTTGCGTCTAGAGCCTTTGCATTGAGGGCTATCTGAAAACAGCTGTGGCGCTGACGTTGCCTGTGAATGTGGAGTTGGTGGCATGTGAAACCCGCATGTGGAGCATTCGTTTGTGTGGGATGCTCTACCAGGTTATTTCCTATATAATGCACTCAAATGGCACTAAGCATAGAGTGTGAAAACTGAGTTTCCTTGAGAGCTGCTTGGAAGCCTGATGGTGTGTGAAGTTAGTGAGCCAAATGGAGTTGTTCTCCCACAAGAACCACTCGGCTGATCCTTCTTCAATATGCCCTTCACCAACATGCAGTGTTTCCATGATTGAATTAGCTCTCACACCCATATTTGCGTCTAGAGCCTTTGCATTGAGGGCTACCTGAAAACGGCTGTGGTGCTGAAGTTGCCTGAGAATGTGGATTTGGTGGCATGTGAAACCCGCATGTGGAGCATTCGTTTGTGTGGGATGCTCACCAAGCTTCATTTCAGTCCTAGGCACTCAAAGGGCACTAAGCATAGAGTGTGAAAACTGAGTTTCCTTGAGAGCTGCTTGGAAGCCTGATGGTGTGTGAAGTTAGTGAGCCAAATGGAGTTGTTCTCCCACAAGAACCACTCGGCTGATCCTTCTTCAATATGCCCTTCACCAACATGCAGTGTTTCCTTGATTGAATTAGCTCTCACACCAATATTTGCGTCTAAAGCCTTTGCATTGAGGGCTATCTGAAAACGGCTGTGGCGCTGACGTTGCCTGAGAATGTGGAGTTGGTGGCATGTGAAACCCGCATGTGGAGCATTCGTTTGTGTGGGATGCTCTACCAGGTTCATTCCTAGATAATGCACTCAAAGGGCACTAAGCATAGAGTGTGAAATCGGAGTTTCCTTGAGAGCTGCTTGGAAGCCTGATGGTGTGTGAAGTTAGTGAGCCAAATGGAGTTGTTCTCCCACAAGAACCACTCGGCTGATCTTTCTTCAATATGCCCTTCACCAACATGCAGTGTTTCCTTGATTGAATTAGCTCTCACACCAATATTTGTGTCTAGATCCTTTGCATTGAGGGCTATCTGAAAACGGCTGTGGCTCTGAAGTTGCCTGTGAATGTGGAATTGGTGGCATGTGAAACCCGCATGTGGAGCATTCGTTTGTGTGGGATGCTCACCAAGCTTCATTTCAGTCCTAGGCACTCAAAGGGCACTAAGCATAGAGTGTGAAAACTGAGTTTCCTTGAGAGCTGCTTGGAAGCCTGATGGTGTGTGAAGTTAGTGAGCCAAATGGAGTTGTTCTCCCACAAGAACCACTCGGCTGATCCTTCTTCAATATGCCCTTCACCAACATGCAGTGTTTCCTTGATTGAATTAGCTCTCACACCAATATTTGCGTCTAGAGCCTTTGCATTGAGGGCTATCTGAAAACGGCTGTGGCGCTGACGTTGCCTGTGAATGTGGAGTTGGTGGCATGTGAAACCCGCATGTGGAGCATTCGTTTGTGTGGGATGCTCTACCAGGTTATTGCCTAGATAATGCACTCAAAGGGCACTAAGCATAGAGTGTGAAAACTGAGTTTCCTTGAGAGCTGCTTGGAAGCCTGATGGTGTGTGAAGTTAGTGTGCCAAATGGAGTTGTTCTCCCACAAGAAACCACTCGGCTGATCTTTCTTCAATATGCCCTTCACCAACATGCAGTGTTTCCTTGATTGAATTAGCTCTCACACCAATATTTGCGCCTAGAGCCTTTGCATTGAGGGCTATCTGAAAACAGCCATGGCGCTGACGTTGCCTGTGAATGTGGAGTTGGTGGCATGTGAAACCCGCATGTGGAGCATTCGTTTGTGTGGGATGCTCTACCAGGTTCATTCCTAGATAATGCACTCAAAGGGCACTAAGCATAGAGTGTGAAAACTGAGTTTCCTTGAGAGCTGCTTGGAAGCCTGATGGTGTGTGAAGTTAGTGAGCCAAATGGAGTTGTTCTCCCACAAGAACCACTCGGCTGATCCTTCTTCAATATGCCCTTCACCAACATGCAGTGTTTCCTTGATTGAATTAGCTCTCACACCAATATTTGCGTCTAGAGCCTTTACATTGAGGGCTATCTGAAAACGGCTGTGGCGCTGAAGTTGCCTGTGAATGTGGAGTTGGTGGCATGTGAAACCCGCATGTGGAGCACTCGTTTGTGTGGGATGCTCACCAAGCTTCATTTCAGTCCTAGGCACTCAAAGGGCACTAAGCATAGAGTGTGAAAACTGAGTTTCCTTGAGAGCTGCTTGGAAGCCTGATGGTGTGTGAAGTTAGTGAGCCAAATGGAGTTGTTCTCCCACAAGAACCACTCGGCTGATCTTTCTTCAATATGCCCTTCACCAACATGCAGTGTTTCCTTGATTGAATTAGCTCTCACACCAATATTTGCGTCTAGATCCTTTGCATTGAGGGCTATCTGAAAACGGCTGTGGCTCTGAAGTTGCCTGTGAATGTGGAATTGGTGGCATGTGAAACCCGCATGTGGAGCATTCGTTTGTGTGGGATGCTCACCAAGCTTCATTTCAGTCCTAGGCACTCAAAGGGCACTAAGCATAGAGTGTGAAAACTGAGTTTCCTTGAGAGCTGCTTGGAAGCCTGATGGTGTGTGAAGTTAGTGAGCCAAATGGAGTTGTTCTCCCACAAGAACCACTCGGCTGATCCTTCTTCAATATGCCCTTCACCAACATGCAGTGTTTCCTTGATTGAATTAGCTCTCACACCAATATTTGCGTCTAGAGCCTTTGCATTGAGGGCTATCTGAAAACGGCTGTGGCGCTGACGTTGCCTGTGAATGTGGAGTTGGTGGCATGTGAAACCCGCATGTGGAGCATTCGTTTGTGTGGGATGCTCTACCAGGTTATTGCCTAGATAATGCACTCAAAGGGCACTAAGCATAGAGTGTGAAAACTGAGTTTCCTTGAGAGCTGCTTGGAAGCCTGATGGTGTGTGAAGTTAGTGTGCCAAATGGAGTTGTTCTCCCACAAGAACCACTCGGCTGATCTTTCTTCAATATGCCCTTCACCAACATGCAGTGTTTCCTTGATTGAATTAGCTCTCACACCAATATTTGCGCCTAGAGCCTTTGCATTGAGGGCTATCTGAAAACAGCCATGGCGCTGACGTTGCCTGTGAATGTGGAGTTGGTGGCATGTGAAACCCGCATGTGGAGCATTCGTTTGTGTGGGATGCTCTACCAGGTTCATTCCTAGATAATGCACTCAAAGGGCACTAAGCATAGAGTGTGAAAACTGAGTTTCCTTGAGAGCTGCTTGGAAGCCTGATGGTGTGTGAAGTTAGTGAGCCAAATGGAGTTGTTCTCCCACAAGAACCACTCGGCTGATCTTTCTTCAATATGCCCTTCACCAACATGCAGTGTTTCCTTGATTGAATTAGCTCTCACACCAATATTTGCGTCTAGAGCCTTTGCATTGAGGGCTATCTGAAAACGGCTGTGGCTCTGAAGTTGCCTGTGAATGTGGAGTTGGTGGCATGTGAAACCCGCATGTGGAGCATTCGTTTGTGTGGGATGCTCACCAAGCTTCATTTCAGTCCTAGGCACTCAAAGGGCACTAAGCATAGAGTGTGAAAACTGAGTTTCCTTGAGAGCTGCTTGGAAGCCTGATGGTGTGTGAAGTTAGTGAGACAAATAGAGTTGTTGTCCCACAAGAACCACTCGGCTGATCCTTCTTCAATATGCCCTTCACCAACATGCAGTGTTTCCTTGATTGAATTAGCTCTCACACCAATATTTGCGTCTAGAGCCTTTGCATTGAGGGCTATCTGAAAACGGCTGTGGCGCTGACGTTGCCTGTGAATGTGGAGTTGGTGGCATGTGAAACCCGCATGTGGAGCATTCATTTGTGTGGGATGCTCTACCAGGTTATTTCCTATATAATGCACTCAAATGGCACTAAGCATAGAGTGTGAAAACTGAGTTTCCTTGAGAGCTGCTTGGAAGCCTGATGGTGTGTGAAGTTAGTGAGCCAAATGGAGTTGTTCTCCCACAAGAACCACTCGGCTGATCCTTCTTCAATATGCCCTTCACCAACATGCAGTGTTTCCATGATTGAATTAGCTCTCACACCAATATTTGCGTCTAGAGCCTTTGCATTGAGGGCTACCTGAAAACGGCTGTGGTGCTGAAGTTGCCTGAGAATGTGGATTTGGTGGCATGTGAAACCCGCATGTGGAGCATTCGTTTGTGTGGGATGCTCACCAAGCTTCATTTCAGTCCTAGGCACTCAAAGGGCACTAAGCATAGAGTGTGAAAACTGAGTTTCCTTGAGAGCTGCTTGGAAGCCTGATGGTGTGTGAAGTTAGTGAGCCAAATGGAGTTGTTCTCCCACAAGAACCACTCGGCTGATCCTTCTTCAATATGCCCTTCACCAACATGCAGTGTTTCCTTGATTGAATTAGCTCTCACACCAATATTTGCGTCTAAAGCCTTTGCATTGAGGGCTATCTGAAAACGGCTGTGGCGCTGACGTTGCCTGAGAATGTGGAGTTGGTGGCATGTGAAACCCGCATGTGGAGCATTCGTTTGTGTTGGATGCTCTACCAGGTTCATTCCTAGATAATGCACTCAAAGGGCACTAAGCATAGAGTGTGAAAACTGAGTTTCCTTGAGAGTTGCTTGGAAGCCTGATGGTGTGTGAAGTTAGTGAGCCAAATGGAGTTGTTCTCCCACAAGAACCACTCGGCTGATCTTTCTTCAATATGCCCTTCACCAACATGCAGTGTTTCCTTGATTGAATTAGCTCTCACACCAATATTTGTGTCTAGATCCTTTGCATTGAGGGCTATCTGAAAACGGCTGTGGCTCTGAAGTTGCCTGTGAATGTGGAATTGGTGGCATGTGAAACCCGCATGTGGAGCATTCGTTTGTGTGGGATGCTCACCAAGCTTCATTTCAGTCCTAGGCACTCAAAGGGCACTAAGCATAGAGTGTGAAAACTGAGTTTCCTTGAGAGCTGCTTGGAAGCCTGATGGTGTGTGAAGTTAGTGAGCCAAATGGAGTTGTTCTCCCACAAGAACCACTCGGCTGATCCTTCTTCAATATGCCCTTCACCAACATGCAGTGTTTCCTTGATTGAATTAGCTCTCACACCAATATTTGCGTCTAGAGCCTTTGCATTGAGGGCTATCTGAAAACGGCTGTGGCGCTGACGTTGCCTGTGAATGTGGAGTTGGTGGCATGTGAAACCCGCATGTGGAGCATTCGTTTGTGTGGGATGCTCTACCAGGTTGTTGCCTAGATAATGCACTCAAAGGGCACTAAGCATAGAGTGTGAAAACTGAGTTTCCTTGAGAGCTGCTTGGAAGCCTGATGGTGTGTGAAGTTAGTGTGCCAAATGGAGTTGTTCTCCCACAAGAACCACTCGGCTGATCTTTCTTCAATATGCCCTTCACCAACATGCAGTGTTTCCTTGATTGAATTAGCTCTCACACCAATATTTGCGCCTAGAGCCTTTGCATTGAGGGCTATCTGAAAACAGCCATGGCGCTGACGTTGCCTGTGAATGTGGAGTTGGTGGCATGTGAAACCCGCATGTGGAGCATTCGTTTGTGTGGGATGCTCTACCAGGTTCATTCCTAGATAATGCACTCAAAGGGCACTAAGCATAGAGTGTGAAAACTGAGTTTCCTTGAGAGCTGCTTGGAAGCCTGATGGTGTGTGAAGTTAGTGAGCCAAATGGAGTTGTTCTCCCACAAGAACCACTCGGCTGATCCTTCTTCAATATGCCCTTCACCAACATGCAGTGTTTCCTTGATTGAATTAGCTCTCACACCAATATTTGCGTCTAGAGCCTTTACATTGAGGGCTATCTGAAAACGGCTGTGGCGCTGAAGTTGCCTGTGAATGTGGAGTTGGTGGCATGTGAAACCCGCATGTGGAGCACTCGTTTGTGTGGGATGCTCACCAAGCTTCATTTCAGTCCTAGGCACTCAAAGGGCACTAAGCATAGAGTGTGAAAACTGAGTTTCCTTGAGAGCTGCTTGGAAGCCTGATGGTGTGTGAAGTTAGTGAGCCAAATGGAGTTGTTCTCCCACAAGAACCACTCGGCTGATCCTTCTTCAATATGCCCTTCACCAACATGCAGTGTTTCCTTGATTGAATTAGCTCTCACACCAATATTTGCGTCTAGAGCCTTTGCATTGAGGGCTATCTGAAAACAGCTGTGGCGCTGACGTTGCCTGTGAATGTGGAGTTGGTGGCATGTGAAACCCGCATGTGGAGCATTCGTTTGTGTGGGATGCTCTACCAGGTTATTTCCTATATAATGCACTCAAATGGCACTAAGCATAGAGTGTGAAAACTGAGTTTCCTTGAGAGCTGCTTGGAAGCCTGATGGTGTGTGAAGTTAGTGAGCCAAATGGAGTTGTTCTCCCACAAGAACCACTCGGCTGATCCTTCTTCAATATGCCCTTCACCAACATGCAGTGTTTCCATGATTGAATTAGCTCTCACACCCATATTTGCGTCTAGAGCCTTTGCATTGAGGGCTACCTGAAAACGGCTGTGGTGCTGAAGTTGCCTGAGAATGTGGATTTGGTGGCATGTGAAACCCGCATGTGGAGCATTCGTTTGTGTGGGATGCTCACCAAGCTTCATTTCAGTCCTAGGCACTCAAAGGGCACTAAGCATAGAGTGTGAAAACTGAGTTTCCTTGAGAGCTGCTTGGAAGCCTGATGGTGTGTGAAGTTAGTGAGCCAAATGGAGTTGTTCTCCCACAAGAACCACTCGGCTGATCCTTCTTCAATATGCCCTTCACCAACATGCAGTGTTTCCTTGATTGAATTAGCTCTCACACCAATATTTGCGTCTAAAGCCTTTGCATTGAGGGCTATCTGAAAACGGCTGTGGCGCTGACGTTGCCTGAGAATGTGGAGTTGGTGGCATGTGAAACCCGCATGTGGAGCATTCGTTTGTGTGGGATGCTCTACCAGGTTCATTCCTAGATAATGCACTCAAAGGGCACTAAGCATAGAGTGTGAAATCGGAGTTTCCTTGAGAGCTGCTTGGAAGCCTGATGGTGTGTGAAGTTAGTGAGCCAAATGGAGTTGTTCTCCCACAAGAACCACTCGGCTGATCTTTCTTCAATATGCCCTTCACCAACATGCAGTGTTTCCTTGATTGAATTAGCTCTCACACCAATATTTGTGTCTAGATCCTTTGCATTGAGGGCTATCTGAAAACGGCTGTGGCTCTGAAGTTGCCTGTGAATGTGGAATTGGTGGCATGTGAAACCCGCATGTGGAGCATTCGTTTGTGTGGGATGCTCACCAAGCTTCATTTCAGTCCTAGGCACTCAAAGGGCACTAAGCATAGAGTGTGAAAACTGAGTTTCCTTGAGAGCTGCTTGGAAGCCTGATGGTGTGTGAAGTTAGTGAGCCAAATGGAGTTGTTCTCCCACAAGAACCACTCGGCTGATCCTTCTTCAATATGCCCTTCACCAACATGCAGTGTTTCCTTGATTGAATTAGCTCTCACACCAATATTTGCGTCTAGAGCCTTTGCATTGAGGGCTATCTGAAAACGGCTGTGGCGCTGACGTTGCCTGTGAATGTGGAGTTGGTGGCATGTGAAACCCGCATGTGGAGCATTCGTTTGTGTGGGATGCTCTACCAGGTTATTGCCTAGATAATGCACTCAAAGGGCACTAAGCATAGAGTGTGAAAACTGAGTTTCCTTGAGAGCTGCTTGGAAGCCTGATGGTGTGTGAAGTTAGTGTGCCAAATGGAGTTGTTCTCCCACAAGAAACACTCGGCTGATCTTTCTTCAATATGCCCTTCACCAACATGCAGTGTTTCCTTGATTGAATTAGCTCTCACACCAATATTTGCGCCTAGAGCCTTTGCATTGAGGGCTATCTGAAAACAGCCATGGCGCTGACGTTGCCTGTGAATGTGGAGTTGGTGGCATGTGAAACCCGCATGTGGAGCATTCGTTTGTGTGGGATGCTCTACCAGGTTCATTCCTAGATAATGCACTCAAAGGGCACTAAGCATAGAGTGTGAAAACTGAGTTTCCTTGAGAGCTGCTTGGAAGCCTGATGGTGTGTGAAGTTAGTGAGCCAAATGGAGTTGTTCTCCCACAAGAACCACTCGGCTGATCCTTCTTCAATATGCCCTTCACCAACATGCAGTGTTTCCTTGATTGAATTAGCTCTCACACCAATATTTGCGTCTAGAGCCTTTACATTGAGGGCTATCTGAAAACGGCTGTGGCGCTGAAGTTGCCTGTGAATGTGGAGTTGGTGGCATGTGAAACCCGCATGTGGAGCACTCGTTTGTGTGGGATGCTCACCAAGCTTCATTTCAGTCCTAGGCACTCAAAGGGCACTAAGCATAGAGTGTGAAAACTGAGTTTCCTTGAGAGCTGCTTGGAAGCCTGATGGTGTGTGAAGTTAGTGAGCCAAATGGAGTTGTTCTCCCACAAGAACCACTCGGCTGATCTTTCTTCAATATGCCCTTCACCAACATGCAGTGTTTCCTTGATTGAATTAGCTCTCACACCAATATTTGCGCCTAGAGCCTTTGCATTGAGGGCTATCTGAAAACGGCTGTGGCGCTGACGTTGCCTGTGAATGTGGAGTTGGTGGCATGTGAAACCCGCATGTGGAGCATTCGTTTGTGTGGGATGCTCTACCAGGTTATTGCCTAGATAATGCACTCAAAGGGCACTAAGCATAGAGTGTGAAAACTGAGTTTCCTTGAGAGCTGCTTGGAAGCCTGATGGTGTGTGAAGTTAGTGAGCCAAATGGAGTTGTTCTCCCACAAGAACCACTCGGCTGATCTTTCTTCAATATGCCCTTCACCAACATGCAGTGTTTCCTTGATTGAATTAGCTCTCACACCAATATTTGCGTCTAGAGCCTTTGCATTGAGGGCTATCTGAAAACGGCTGTGGCTCTGAAGTTGCCTGTGAATGTGGAATTGGTGGCATGTGAAACCCGCATGTGGAGCATTCGTTTGTCTGGGATGCTCACCAAGCTTCATTTCAGTCCTAGGCACTCAAAGGGCACTAAGCATAGAGTGTGAAAACTGAGTTTCCTTGAGAGCTGCTTGGAAGCCTGATGGTGTGTGAAGTTAGTGAGCCAAATGGAGTTGTTCTCCCACAAGAACCACTCGGCTGATCCTTCTTCAATATGCCCTTCACCAACATGCAGTGTTTCCTTGATTGAATTAGCTCTCACACCAATATTTGCGTCTAGAGCCTTTGCATTGAGGGCTATCTGCAAACGGCTGTGGCGCTGACGTTGCCTGTGAATGTGGAGTTGGTGGCATGTGAAACCCGCATGTGGAGCATTCGTTTGTGTGGGATGCTCTACCAGGTTCATTCCTAGATAATGCACTCAAAGGGCACTAAGCATAGAGTGTGAAAACTGAGTTTCCTTGAGAGCTTCTTGGAAGCCTGATGGTGTGTGAAGTTAGTGAGCCAAATGGAGTTGTTCTCCCACAAGAACCACTCGGCTGATCCTTCTTCAATATGCCCTTCACCAACATGCAGTGTTTCCTTGATTGAATTAGCTCTCACACCAATATTTGCGTCTAGAGCCTTTGCATTGAGGGCTATCTGAAAACGGCTGTGGCGCTGACGTTGCCTGTGAATGTGGAGTTGGTGGCATGTGAAACCCGCATGTGGAGCATTCGTTTGTGTGGGATGCTCTACCAGGTTATTTCCTATATAATGCACTCAAATGGCACTAAGCATAGAGTGTGAAAACTGAGTTTCCTTGAGAGCTGCTTGGAAGCCTGATGGTGTGTGAAGTTAGTGAGCCAAATGGAGTTGTTCTCCCACAAGAACCACTCGGCTGATCCTTCTTCAATATGCCCTTCACCAACATGCAGTGTTTCCTTGATTGAATTAGCTCTCACACCAATATTTGCGTCTAGAGCCTTTGCATTGAGGGCTATCTGAAAACGGCTGTGGCGCTGAAGTTGCCTGTGAATGTGGAGTTGGTGGCATGTGAAACCTGCATGTGGAGCATTCGTTTGTGTGGGATGCTCTACCGGGCTATTTCCTAGATAATGCACTCAAAGGGCACTAAGCATAGAGTGTGAAAACTGAGTTTGCTTGAGAGCTGCTTGGAAGCCTGATGGTGTGTGAAGTTAGTGAGCCAAATGGAGTTGTTCTCCCACAAGAACCACTCGGCTGATCTTTCTTCAATATGCCCTTCACCAACATGCAGTGTTTCCTTGATTGAATTAGCTCTCACCCCAATATTCGCGCCTAGAGCCTGTGCATTGAGGGCTATCTGAAAACAGCCATGGCGCTGAAGTTGCCTGTGAATGTGGAGTTGGTGGCATGTGAAACCCGCATGTGGAGCATTCGTTTGTGTGGGATGCTCACCAAGCTTCATTTCCGTCCTAGGCACTCAAAGGGCACTTAGCATAGAGTGTGAAAACTGAGTTTCCTTGAGAGCTGCTTGGAAGCCTGATGGTGTGTGAAGTTAGTGAGCCAAATGGAGTTGTTCTCCCACAAGAACCACTCGACTGATCCTTCTTCAATATGCCCTTCATCAACATGCAGTGTTTCCTTGATTGAATTAGCTCTCACACCAATATTTGTGTCTAAAGCCTTTGCATTGAGGGCTATCTGAAAACGGCTGTGGCGCTGACGTTGCCTGTGAATGTGGAGTTGGTGGCATGTGAAACCCGCATGTGGAGCATTCGTTTGTGTGGGATGCTCACCAAGCTTCATTTCCGTCCTAGGCACTCAAAGGGCACTAAGCATAGAGTGTGAAAACTGAGTTTCCTTGAGAGCTGCTTGGAAGCCTGATGGTGTGTGAAGTTAGTGAGCCAAATGGAGTTGTTCTCCCACAAGAACCACTCGGCTGATCCTTCTTCAATATGCCCTTCACCAACATGCAGTGTTTCCTTGATTGAATTAGCTCTCACAACAATATTTGCGTCTAGAGCCTTTGCATTGAGGGCTATCTGAAAACGGCTGTGGCGCTGAAGTTGCCTGTGAATGTGGAGTTGGTGGCATGTGAAACCCGCATGTGGAGCATTCGTTTGTGTGGGATGCTCAGTAACCTTCCTTTCAGTCCTAGGCACTGAAAGGGCACTAGGCATAGAGTGTGAAAACTGTGTTTCCTTGAAAGCTGCTTGGAAGCCTGATGGTGTGTGAAGTTAGTGAGCCAAATGGAGTTGTTCTCCCACAAGAACCACTCGGCTGATCCTTCTTCAGCATGCCCTTCACCAACATGCAGTGTTTCCTTGATTGAATTGGCTCTCACACCAATATTTGCGTCTAGAGCCTTTGCATTGAGGGCTATCTGAAAACGGCTGTGGCGCTGAAGTTGCCTGAGAATGTGGAGTTGGTGGCATGTGAAACCCGCATGTGGAGCATTCGTTTGTGTGGGATGCTCACCAAGCTTCATTTCCGTCCTAGGCACTCAAAGGGCACTTAGCATAGAGTGTGAAAACTGAGTTTCCTTGAGAGCTGCTTGGAAGCCTGATGGTGTGTGAAGTTAGTGAGCCAAATGGAGTTGTTCTCCCACAAGAACCACTCGACTGATCCTTCTTCAATATGCCCTTCACCAACATGCAGTGTTTCCTTGATTGAATTAGCTCTCACACCAATATTTGCGTCTAAAGCCTTTGCATTGAGGGCTATCTGAAAACGGCTGTGGCGCTGACGTTGCCTGTGAATGTGGAGTTGGTGGCATGTGAAACCCGCATGTGGAGCATTCGTTTGTGTGCGATGCTCACCAAGCTTCATTTCCGTCCTAGGCACTCAAAGGGCACTAAGCATAGAGTGTGAAAACTGAGTTTCCTTGAGAGCTGCTTGGAAGCCTGATGGTGTGTGAAGTTAGTGAGCCAAATGGAGTTGTTCTCCCACAAGAACCACTCGGCTGATCCTTCTTAAATATGCCCTTCACCAACATGCAGTGTTTCCTTGATTGAATTAGCTCTCACACCAATATTTGCGTCTAGAGCCTTTGCATTGAGGGCTATCTGAAAACGGCTGTGGCGCTGAAGTTGCCTGTGAATGTGGAGTTGGTGGCATGTGAAACCCGCATGTGGAGCATTCATTTGTGTGGGATGCTCTACCAGGTTATTGCCTAGATAATGCACTCAAAGTTCACTAAGCATAGAGTGTGAAAACTGAGTTTCCTTGAGAGCTGCTTGGAAGCCTGATAGTGTGTGAAGTTAGTGAGCCAAATGGAGTTGTTCTCCCACAAGAACCACTCGACTGATCCTTCTTCAATATGCCCTTCACCAACATGCAGTGTTTCCTTGATTGAATTAGCTCTCACACCAATATTTGCGTCTAAAGCCTTTGCATTGAGGGCTATCTGAAAAGGGCTGTGGCGCTGACGTTGCCTGTGAATGTGGAGTTGGTGGCATGTGAAACCCGCATGTGGAGCATTCGTTTGTGTGGGATGTTCAGTAAGCTTCATTTCAGTCCTAGGCACTCAAAGGGCACTAAGCATAGAGTGTGAAAACTGAGTTTCCTTGAGAGCTGCTTGGAAGCCTGATGGTGTGTGAAGTTAGTGAGCCAAATGGAGTTGTTCTCCCACAAGAACCACTTGGCTGATCCTTCTTCAATATGCCCTTCACCAACATGCAGTGTTTCCTTGAATGAATTAGCTCTCACACCAATATTTGCGTCTAGAGCCTTTGCATTGAGTGCTATCTGAAAACGGCTGTGGCGCTGAAGTTGCCTGTGAATGTGGAGTTGGTGGCATGTGAAACCCGCATATGGAGCATTCGTTTGTGTGGGATGTTCACCAAGCTTCCTTTCAGTCCTAGGCACTCAAAGGGCACTAGGCATAGAGTGTGAAAACTGAGTTTCCTTGAGAGCTGCTTGGAAGCCTGATGGTGTGTGAAGTCAGTGAGCCAAATGGAGTTGTTCTCCCACAAGAATCACTCGGCTGATCCTTCTTCAATATGCCCTTCACCAGCATGCAGTGTTTCCTTGATTGAATTAGCTCTCACAGAAATATTTGCGTCTAGAGCCTTTGCATTGAGGGCTATCTGAAAACGGCTGTGGCGCTGAAGTTGCCTGAGAATGTGGAGTTGGTGGCATGTGAAACCCGCATGTGGAGCATTCGTTTGTGTGGGATGCTCACCAAGCTTCATTTCCGTCCTAGGCACTCAAAGGGCACTAAGCATAGAGTGTGAAAACTGAGTTTCCTTGAGAGCTGCTTGGAAGCCTGATGGTGTGTGAAGTTAGTGAGCCAAATGGAGTTGTTCTCCCACAAGAACCACTCGGCTGATCCTTCTTCAATATGCCCTTCACCAGCATGCAGTGTTTCCTTGATTGAATTAGCTCTCACACAAATATTTGCGTCTAGAGCCTTTGCATTGAGGGCTATCTGAAAACGGCTGTGGCGCTGACGTTGCCTGTGAATGTGGAGCTGGTGGCATGTGAAACCCGCATGTGGAGCATTCGTTTGTGTGGGATGCTCTACCAGGTTCATTCCTAGATAATGCACTCAAAGGGCACTAAGCATAGAGTGTGAAAACTGAGTTTCCTTGAGAGCTGCTTGGAAGCCTGATGGTGTGTGAAGTTAGTGAGCCAAATGGAGTTGTTCTCCCACAAGAACCACTCGGCTGATCCTTCTTCAATATGCCCTTCACCAACATGCATTGTTTCCTTGATTGAATTAGCTCTCACACCAACATTTGCGCCTAGAGCCTGTGCATTGAGGGCTATCTGAAAACGGCTGTGGCGCTGAAGTTGACTGAGAATGTGGAGTTGGTGGCATGTGAAACCCGCATGTGGAGCATTCGTTTGTGTGCGATGCTCTACCAGGTTCATTCCTAGATAATGCACTCAAAGGGCACTAAGCATAGAGTGTGAAAACTGAGTTTCCTTGAGAGCTGCTTGGAAGCCTGATGGTGTGTGAAGTTAGTGAGCCAAATGGAGTTGTTCTCCCACAAGGACCACTTGGCTGATCCTTCTTCAATATGCCCTTCACCAACATGCAGTGTTTCCTTGATTGAATTAGCTCTCACACAAATATTTGCGTCTAGAGCCTTTGCATTGAGGGCTATCTGAAAACGGCTGTGGCGCTGAAGTTGCCTGTGAATGTGGAGTTGGTGGCATGTGAAACCCGCATGTGGAGCATTCGTTTGTGTGGGATGCTCACCAAGCTTCATTTCAGTCCTAGGCACTCTAAGGGCACTAAGCATAGAGTGTAAAAACTGAGTTTCGTTGAGAGCTGCTTGGAAGCCTGATGGTGTGTGAAGTTAGTGAGCCAAATGGAGTTGTTCTCCCACAAGAACCACTCGGCTGATCCTTCTTCAATATGCCCTTCACCAACATGCAGTGTTTCCTTGATTGAATTGGCTCTCACACCAATATTTGCGTCTAGAGCCTTTGCATTGAGGGCTATCTGAAAACGGCTGTGGCCCTGAAGTTGCCTGAGAATGTGGAGTTGGTGGCATGTGAAACCCGCATGTGGAGCATTCGTTTGTGTGGGATGCTCACCAAGTTTCCTTTCAGTCCTAGGCACTCAAAGGGCACTAAGCATATAGTGTGAAAACTGAGTTTCCTTGAGAGCTGCTTGGAAGCCTGATGGTGTGTGAATTTAGTGAGCCAAATGGAGTTGTTCTCCCACAAGAAAAACTTGGCTGATCCTTCTTCAATATGCCCTTCACCAACATGCAGTGTTTCCTTGATTGAATTAGCTCTCACACCAATATTTGCGTCTAGAGCCTTTGCATTGAGGGCTATCTGAAAATGGCTGTGGCGCTGAAGTTGCCTGAGAATGTGGAGTTGGTGGCATGTGAAACCCGCATGTGGAGCATTCGTTTGTGTGGGATGCTCACCAAGCTTCATTTCAGTCCTAGGCACTGAAAGGGCACTAAGCATAGAGTGTGAAAACTGAGTTTCCTTGAGAGCTGCTTGGAAGCCTGATGGTGTGTGAAGTTAGTGAGCCAAATGGAGTTGTTCTCCCACAAGAACCACTCGGCTGATCCTTCTTCAATATGCCCTTCACCAACATGCAGTGTTTCCTTGATTGAATTAGCTCTCACACCAATATTTGCGTCTAGAGCCTTTGCATTGAGGGCTATCTGAAAACGGCTGAGGCGCTGAAGTTGCCTGTGAATGTGGAGTTGGTGGCATGTGAAACCCGCATGTGGAGCATTCGTTTCTGTGGGATGCTCACCAAGCTTCATTTCTGTCCTAGGCACTCAAAGGGCACTAAGCATAGAGTGTGAAAACTGAGTTTCCTTGAGAGCTGCTTGGAAGCCTGATGGTGTGTGAAGTTAGTGAGCCAAATGGAGTTGTTCTCCCACAAGAACCACTCGGCTGATCCTTCTTCAATATGCCCTTCACCAACATGCAGTGTTTCCTTGATTGAATTAGCTCTCACACCAATATTTGCGTCTAGAGCCTTTACATTGAGGGCTATCTGAAAACGGCTGTGGCGCTGAAGTTGCCTGTGAATGTGGAGTTGGTGGCATGTGAAACCCGCATGTGGAGCATTCGTTTGTGTGGGATGCTCACCAAGCTTCATTTCAGTCCTAGGCACTCAAAGGGCACTAAGCATAGAGTGTGAAAACTGAGTTTCCTTGAGAGCTGCTTGGAAGCCTGATGGTGTGTGAAGTTAGTGAGCCAAATGGAGTTGTTCTCCCACAAGAACCACTCGGCTGATCCTTCTTCAATATGCCCTTAACCAACATGCAATGTTTCCTTGATTGAATTAGCTCTCACACCAACATTTGCGTCTAGAGCCTTTGCATTGAGGGCTATCTGAAAACGGCTGTGGCGCTGACGTTGCCTGAGAATGTGGAGCTGGTGGCATGTGAAACCCGCATGTGGAGCATTCGTTTGTGTGGGATGCTCTACCAGGTTCATTCCTAGATAATGCAGTCAAAGGGCACTAAGCATAGAGTGTGAAAACTGAGTTTCCTTGAGAGCTGCTTGGAAGCCTGATGGTGTGTGAAGTTAGTGAGCCAACTGGAGTTGTTCTCCCACAAGAACCACTCGGCTGATCCTTCTTCAATATGCCCTTCACCAACATGCAGTGTTTCCTTGATTGAATTGGCTCTCACACCAATATTTGCGTCTAGAGCCTTTGCATTGAGGGCTATCTGAAAACGGCTGTGGCGCTGAAGTTGCCTGAGAATGTGGAGTTGGTGGCATGTGAAACCCGCATGTGGAGCATTCGTTTGTGTGGGATGCTCACCAAGCTTCATTTCAGTCCTAGGCACTCAAAGGGCACTAAGCATAGAGTGTGAAAACTGAGTTTCCTTGAGAGCTGCTTGGAAGCCTGATGGTGTGTGAAGTTAGTGAGCCAACTGGAGTTGTTCTCCCACAAGAACCACTTGGCTGATCCTTCTTCAATATGCCCTTCACCAACCTGTATGTTTCCTTGATTGAATTAGCTCTCACACCAATATTTGCGTCTAGAGCCTTTGCATTGAGGGCTATCTGAAAAAGGCTGTGGCGCTGAAGTTGCCTGAGAATGTGGAGTTGGTGGCATGTGAAACCCGCATGTGGAGCATTCGTTTGTGTGGGATGCTCTACCCGGTTCATTTCTAGATAATGCACTCAAAGGGCACTAAGCATAGAGTGTGAAAACTGAGTTTCCTTGAGAGCTGCTTGGAAGCCTGATGGTGTGTGAAGTTAGTGAGCCAACTGGAGTTGTTCTCCCACAAGAACCACTCGGCTGATCCTTCTTCAATATGCCCTTCACCAACATGCAGTGTTTCCTTGATTGAATTGTCTCTCACACCAATATTTGCGTCTAGAGCCTTTGCATTGAGGGCTATCTGAAAACGGCTGTGGCCCTGACGTTGCCTGAGAATGTGGAGTTGGTGGCATGTGAAACCCGCATGTGGAGCATTCGTTTGTGTGGGATGCTCACCAAGCTTCATTTCAGTCCTAGGCACTCAAAGGGCACTAAGCATAGAGTGTGAAAACTGAGTTTCCTTGAGAGCTGCTTGGAAGCCTGATGGTGTGTGAAGTTAGTGAGCCAACTGGAGTTGTTCTCCCACAAGAACCACTCGGCTGATCCTTCTTCAATATGCCCTTCACCAACATGCAGTGTTTCCTTGATTGAATTAGCTCTCACACCAATATTTGCGTCTAGAGCCTTTACATTGAGGGCTATCTGAAAACGGCTGAGGCGCTGAAGTTGCCTGTGAATGTGGAGTTGGTGGCATGTGAAACCCGCATGTGGAGCATTCGTTTGTGTGGGATGCTCACCAAGCTTCATTTCAGTGGTAGGCACTCAAACGGCACTAAGCATAGAGTGTGAAAACTGAGTTTCCTTGAGAGCTGCTTGGAAGCCTGATGGTGTGTGAGGTTAGTGAGCCAAATGGAGTTGTTCTCCCACAAGAACCACTCGGCTGATCCTTCTTCAATATGCCCTTCACCAACATGCATTGTTTCCTTGATTGAATTAGCTCTCACACGAATATTTGCGTCTAGAGCCTTTGCATTGAGGGCTATCTGAAAACGGCTGTGGCGCTGAAGTTGCCTGAGAATGTGGAGTTGGTGGCATGTGAAACCCGCATGTGGAGCATTCGTTTGTGTGGGATGCTCTACCAGGTTCATTCCTAGATAATGCACTCAAAGGGCACTAAGCATAGAGTGTGAAAACTGAGTTTCCTTGAGAGCTGCTTGGAAACCTGATGGTGTGTGAAGTTAGTGAGCCAAATGGAGTTGTTCTCCCACAAGAACCACTCGGCTGATCCTTCTTCAATATGCCCTTCACCAACATGCATGTTTCCTTGATTGAATTAGCTCTCACACAAATATTTGCGTCTAGAGCCTTTGCATTGAGGGCTATCTGAAAACGGCTGTGGCTCTGAAGTTGCCTGTGAATGTGGAGTTGGTGGCATGTGAAACCCGCATGTGGAGCATTCGTTTGTGTGGGATGCTCGCCAAGCTTCATTTCAGTCCTAGGCACTCAAAGGGCACTAAGCATAGAGTGTGAAAACTGAGTTTCCTTGAGAGCTGCTTGGAAGCCTGATGGTGTGTGAAGTTAGTGAGCCAAATGGAGTTGTTCTCCCACAAGAACCACTCGGCTGATCCTTCTTCAATATGCCCTTCACCAACATGCAGTGTTTCCTTGATTGAATTAGCTCTCACACCAATATTTGCGTCTAGAGCCTTTGCATTGAGGGCTATGTGAAAACGGCTGTGGCGCTGACGTTGCCTTTGAATGTGGAGTTGGTGGCATGTGAAACCCGCATGTGGAGCATTCGTTTGTGTGGGATGCTCATCAAGCTTCATTTCAGTCCTAGGCACTCAAAGGGCACTAAGCATAGAGTGTGAAAACTGAGTTTCCTTGAGAGCTGCTTGGAAGCCTGATGGTGTGTGAAGTTAGTGAGCCAACTGGAGTTGTTCTCCTACAAGAACCACTCGGCTGATCCTTCTTCAATATGCCCTTCACCAACATGCAGTGTTTCCTTGATTGAATTAGCTCTCACACCAATATTTGCGTCTAGAGCCTTTGCATTGAGGGCTATCTGAAAACGACTGTGGCGCTGAAGTTGCCTGAGAATGTGGATTTGGTGGCATGTGAAACCCGCATGTGGAGCATTCGTTTGTGTGGGATGCTCTACCCGGTTCATTTCTAGATAATGCACTCAAAGGGCACTAAGCATAGAGTGTGAAAACTGAGTTTCCTTGAGGGCTGCTTGGAAGCCTGATGGTGTGTGAAGTTAGTGAGCCAAATGGAGTTGTTCTCA
>NW_026700010.1:0-33660 GCF_030435755.1 Ochotona princeps | reverse complement strand
ATCTGAAAACGGCTGTGGCGCTGAAGTTGCCTGTGAATGTGCAGTTGGTGGCATGTGAAACCCGCATGTGGAGCATTCGTTTGTGTGGGATGCTCTACCAGGTTCATTTCAGTCCTAGCCATACAAAGGGCACTAAGCATAGAGTGTGAAAACTGAGTTTCCTTGAGAGCTGCTTGGAAGCCTGATGGTGTGTGAAGTTAGTGAGCCAAATGGAGTTGTTCTCCCACAAGAACCACTTGGCTGATGCTTTTTCAATATGCCCTTCACCAACATGCAATCTTTCCTTGATTGAATTAGCTCTCACACCAATATTTGCGTCTAGAGCCTTTGCATTGAGGGCTATCTGAAAACGGCTGTGGCGCTGAAGTTGCCTGTGAATGTGGAGTTGGTGGCATGTGAAACCCGCATGTGGAGCATTCGTTTGTGTGGGATGCTCTACCAGGTTCATTCCTAGATAATGCACTCTAAGGGCACTAAGCATAGAGTGTGAAAACTGAGTTTCCTTGAGAGCTGCTTGGAAGCCTGATGGCGTGTGAAGTTAGTGAGCCAAATGGAGTTGTTCTCCCACAAGAACCACTCGGCTGATCCTTCTTCAATATGCCCTTCACCAACATGCAGTGTTTCCTTGATTGAATTAGCTCTCACACCAATATTTGTGTCTAGAGCCTTTGCATTGAGGGCTATCTGAAAACGGCTGTGGCGCTGAAGTTGCCTGTGAATGTGGAGTTGGTGGCATGTGAAACCCGCATGTGGAGCATTCGTTTGTGTGGGATGCTCTACCAGGTTCATTCCTAGATAATGCACTCTAAGGGCACTAAGCATAGAGTGTGAAAACTGAGTTTCCTTGAGAGCTGCTTGGAAGCCTGATGGCGTGTGAAGTTAGTGAGCCAAATGGAGTTGTTCTCCCACAAGAACCACTCGGCTGATCCTTCTTCAATATGCCCTTCACCAACATGCAGTGTTTCCTTGATTGAATTAGCTCTCACACCAATATTTGCGTCT
Organism: Ochotona princeps; assembly: GCF_030435755.1. Lineage (NCBI taxonomy): Eukaryota > Metazoa > Chordata > Mammalia > Lagomorpha > Ochotonidae > Ochotona > Ochotona princeps. The sequence continues at coordinate 32,658 of NW_026700010.1, read as the reverse complement.
AGAGCCTTTGCATTGAGGGCTATCTGAAAACGGCTGTGGCGCTGAAGTTGCCTGTGAATGTGGAGTTGGTGGCATGTGAAACCCGCATGTGGAGCATTCGTTTGTGTGGGTTGCTCTACCAGGTTCATTTCAGTCCTAGCCATACAAAGGGCACTAAGCATAGAGTGTGAAAACTGAGTTTCCTTGAGAGCTGCTTGGAAGCCTGATGGTGTGTGAAGTTAGTGAGCCAAATGGAGTTGTTCTCCCACAAGAACCACTCGGCTGATCCTTCTTCAATATGCCCTTCACCAACATGCAGTGTTTCCTTGATTGAATTAGCTCTCACACCAATATTTGCGTCTAGAGCCTTTGCATTGAGGGCTATCTGAAAACGGCAGTGGCGCTGAAGTTGCCTGTGAATGTGGAGTTGGTGGCATGTGAAACACGCATGTGGAGCATTCGTTTGTGTGGGATGCTCTACCAGGTTCATTTCAGTCCTAGCCATACAAAGGGCACTAAGCATAGAGTGTGAAAACTGAGTTTCCTTGAGAGCTGCTTGGAAGCCTGATGGTGTGTGAAGTTAGTGAGCCAAATGGAGTTGTTCTCCCACAAGAACCACTCGGCTGATCCTTCTTCAATATGCCCTTCACCAACATGCAGTGTTTCCTTGATTGAATTAGCTCTCACACCAATATTTGCATCTAGAGCCTTTGCATTGAGGGCTATCTGAAAACGGCTGTGGCGCTGAAGTTGCCTGTGAATGTGGAGTTGGTGGCATGTGAAACCCGCATGTGGAGCATTCGTTTGTGTGGGATGCTCTACCAGGTTCATTTCAGTCCTAGCCATACAAAGGGCACTAAGCATAGAGTGTGAAAACTGAGTTTCCTTGAGAGCTGCTTGGAAGCCTGATGGCGTGTGAAGCTAGTGAGCCAAATGGAGTTGTTCTCCCACAAGAACCACTCGGCTGATCCTTCTTCAATATGCCCTTCACCAACATGCAGTGTTTCCTTGATTGAATTAGCTCTCACACCAATATTTGCGTCTAGAGCCTTTGCATTGAGGGCTATCTGAAAACGGCTGTGGCGCTGAAGTTGCCTGTGAATGTGGAGTTGGTGGCATGTGAAACCCGCATGTGGAGCATTCGTTTGTGTGGGATGCTCTCCAAGCTTCATTTCAGTCCTAAGCACTCAAAGGGCACTAAGCATAGAGTGTGAAAACTGAGTTTCCTTGAGAGCTGCTTGGAAGCCTGATGGTGTGTGAAGTTAGTGAGCCAAATGGAGTTGTTCTCCCACAAGAACCACTCGGCTGATTCTTTTTCAATATGCCCTTCACCAACATGCAGTGTTTCCTTGATTGAATTAGCTCTCACACCAATATTTGCGTCTAGAGCCTTTGCATTGAGGGCTATCTGAAAACGGCTGTGGCGCTGAAGTTGCCTGTGAATGTGGAGTTGGTGGCATGTGAAACCCGCATGTGGAGCATTCGTTTGTGTGGGATGCTCTACCAGGTTCATTCCTAGATAATGCACTCAAAGGGCACTAAGCATAGAGTGTGAAAACTGAGTTTCCTTGAGAGCTGCTTGGAAGCCTGATGGCGTGTGAAGTTAGTGAGCCAAATGGAGTTGTTCTCCCACAAGAACCACTCGGTTGATCCTTCTTCAATATGCCCTTCACCAACATGCAGTGTTTCCTTGATTGAATTACCTCTCACAACAATATTTGTGTCTAGAGCCTTTGCATTGAGGGCTATCTGAAAACGGCTGTGGCGCTGAAGTTGCCTGTGAATGTGGAGTTGGTGGCATGTGAAACCCGCATGTGGAGCATTCGTTTGTGTGGGATGCTCTACCAGGTTCATTTCAGTCCTAGCCATACAAAGGGCACTAAGCATAGAGTGTGAAAACTGAGTTTCCTTGAGAGCTGCTTGGAAGCCTGATGGTGTGTGAAGTTAGTGAGCCAAATGGAGTTGTTCTCCCACAAGAACCACTCGGCTGATGCTTTTTCAATATGCCCTTCACCAACATGCAGTGTTTCCTTGATTGAATTAGCTCTCACACCAATATTTGCGTCTAGAGCCTTTGCATTGAGGGCTATCTGAAAACGGCTGTGGCGCTGAAGTTGCCTGTGAATGTGGAGTTGGTGGCATGTGAAACAGGCATGTGGAGCATTCGTTTGTGTGGGATGCTCTACCAGGTTCATTCCTAGATAATGCACTCTAAGGGCACTAAGCATAGAGTGTGAAAACTGAGTTTCCTTGAGAGCTGCTTGGAAGCCTGATGGCGTGTGAAGTTAGTGAGCCAAATGGAATTGTTCTCCCACAAGAACCACTCGGCTGATCCTTCTTCAATATGCCCTTCACCAACATGCAGTGTTTCCTTGATTGAATTAGCTCTCACACCAATATTTGCGTCTAGAGCCTTTGCATTGAGGGCTATCTGAAAACGGCTGTGGCGCTGAAGTTGCCTGTGAATGTGGAGTTGGTGGCATGTGAAACCCGCATGTGGAGCATTCGTTTGTGTGGGATGCTCTACCAGGTTCATTCCTAGATAATGCACTCTAAGGGCACTAAGCATAGAGTGTGAAAACTGAGTTTCCTTGAGAGCTGCTTGGAAGCCTGATGGCGTGTGAAGTTAGTGAGCCAAATGGAGTTGTTCTCCCACAAGAACCACTCGGCTGATCCTTCTTCAATATGCCCTTCACCAACATGCAGTGTTTCCTTGATTGAATTAGCTCTCACACCAATATTTGCGTCTAGAGCCTTTGCATTGAGGGCTATCTGAAAACGGCTGTGGCGCTGAAGTTGCCTGTGAATGTGGAGTTGGTGGCATGTGAAACCCGCATGTGGAGCATTCGTTTGTATGGGATGCTCTCCAAGCTTCATTTCAGTCCTAAGCACTCAAAGGGCACTAAGCATAGAGTGTGAAAACTGAGTTTCCTTGAGAGCTGCTTGGAAGCCTGATGGTGTGTGAAGTTAGTGAGCCAAATGGAGTTGTTCTCCCACAAGAACCACTCGGCTGATTCTTCTTCAATATGCCCTTCACCAACATGCAGTGTTTCCTTGATTGAATTAGCTCTCACACCAATATTTGCGTCTAGAGCCTTTGCATTGAGGGCTATCTGAAAACGGCTGTGGCGCTGAAGTTGCCTGTGAATGTGGAGTTGGTGGCATGTGAAACCCGCATGTGGAGCATTCGTTTGTTTGGGTTGCTCTACCAGGTTCATTTCAGTCCTAGCCATACAAAGGGCACTAAGCATAGAGTGTGAAAACTGAGTTTCCTTGAGAGCTGCTTGGAAGCCTGATGGTGTGTGAAGTTAGTGAGCCAAATGGAGTTGTTCTCCCACAAGAACCACTCGGCTGATCCTTCTTCAATATGCCCTTCACCAACATGCAGTGTTTCCTTGATTGAATTAGCTCTCACACCAATATTTGCGTCTAGAGCCTTTGCATTGAGGGCTATCTGAAAACGGCTGTGGCGCTGAAGTTGCCTGTGAATGTGGAGTTGGTGGCATGTGAAACCCGCATGTGGAGCATTCGTTTGTGTGGGATGCTGACCAAGCTTCATTTCAGTCCTAGGCACACAAAGAGCACTAAGCAGAGAGTGTCAAAACTGAGTTTCCTTGAGAGCTGCTTGGAAGCCTGATGGCGTGTGAAGTTAGTGAGCCAAATGGAGTTGTTCTCCCACAAGAACCACTCGGCTGATCCTTCTTCAATATGCCCTTCACCAACATGCAGTGTTTCCTTGATTGAATTAGCTCTCACACCAATATTTGCGTCTAGAGCCTTTGCATTGAGGGCTATCTGAAAACGACTGTGGCGCTGAAGTTGCCTGTGAATGTGGAGTTGGTGGCATGTGAAACCCGCATGTGGAGCATTCGTTTGTGTGGGATGCTCTACCAGGTTCATTCCTAGATAATGCACTCAAAGGGCACTAAGCATAGAGTGTGAAAACTGAGTTTCGAGACTCGCAAGATGGCCGACATAGGAGGAAGACTGTGAGAGAGCTCACAGACAGAGAGGGCTAGAACGCGACAAAAGCGTAAGTGGAGCAGCATAGAACTACAGGGAGAAGAACGTGAAGTTCCCTGGACAGTGTGGAGCCAAAAAAATCCACACAACTCGGAAGAGCAACCAGGGAAAAACAAAGCAAAGGACAGGGAAGACGACTTTCCGCTCCTGACCTGCTGAGTCACCTCTGAGTGCAGACGCTGAAAGCCGCCGAACCCACCCAAAGACCGACCTGAAGACGCTGTGGCCGTGAGGACCGGAGGTGATTGGGACCCGCTGGCATCTGCTCACCCTGGTCACCAGGACTCGCCAGGACCTGCCCCGCTGCGGACACCAGGACCCTGAATCACCGGGACCCGCCGGCATCTGCCCACCCTGGTCGCCAACCCCCGGGACCTGCACCAGCCGCAGCCTCCAGGCTCCATTGCGACCCGCAGAGACCAGCAACGGACGCAGCAGTCGGGAGACGCACTGGCGGCCAGGATTCCCACCAGAGGAAGAGGCAGACTGCAAGAACCTGAGGTTTGAGTGAGTTGGGTGGGGACAGTGGTGGGTTGGAGGCTTCGGGAGTTGGCCCCCCAGGGGCACGGACAGAGCCTGAACACAATTGGTCTCCCCGCCCCTCCCCCCCCCCCCAGGCTCCAGCCTCTAGAGACACAGGGCGAGTGCCTTGAGACTGCCAAAACTGTGTCTGGGAGAAAGGCAAAAGGCACACTGGATACTCCCCTGTGCCTTTGCGGTGTGGCACTCAGCTGGGCGGTGCTATCCCACAGGAACCCAAGCACGCCTCTGGGCTGGGCAGTTCCCTGCTAGCGCAGGGGCGGTCGGTCCCCTGCAAGTGCTGGGGTGGGCGGACCTGCGCAGGAGGCGTTTCCAGAGAGCACCTGGAACACGCCCTATAGTCCCTTGCTCCGAGCCCTGTGATCCAGTAAACAGGGTGCGCGCACAGAGAGTGCCTTCACTCCCCCACGCCCTGTGGTAGCATACCTGTAGGGGACGAGCTGAGAGTGCGCTTTGAATCCTCTGGACCCTGGAAGAGGCGCCCTGAGGTCCAGTGTTCTGGAGACGCACCAAAAGTGCCTTGAAAATTCCCACACCCTGCTACTCCACGCCTGCAAACTCCGATCTCTACAGGATAGTGCTTGGAGACCCCTCAGCACACTGGTGCCTAGGTCTCTCAAAAAAGAAACACTAACACAATGGGAAGAAATACCAGAAAAGGTAATGATCCAGATGAGAGTGCCAACACCCTACCAATAAAGGATCGAAAGCCAATGTCTATTTCGGAGATGCGAGATGAAGACATAGAAGATCTACCAGACAAGGAATTCAAAAAAATAATGTTAAAATATGTCAGAGACAATGAGAAGAATTGGGAGGACTTCAAGGAATTCAAGAACCACATAGCCTCAGAAATACAACAAATGAAAAGTAAAATCCTTGACTTAGAGCACAAAATTCAGAGCCTAACCAACAGAACAAATACAGCAGAAGAGAGGATCTCTGAAACGGAAGACACACAAAACGAACACACCCAGTTCATGAAACAGCTGGAGACAAGTCTGAACAAAGCCAATAAGACCATACAAGAAATGAAAGACAACCTCAGAAAATCAAATATTAGGATTATTGGCCTTCCTGAAGGAGCGGAAAAAGAATCAGGAATGCAAATGGTGCTCGACGAAATTATACAGGAAAACTTTCAAAACACTTGGAACATGAATCCAGCTCAAATCCAGGACGGTCAGAGGACTCCCAGCAGATATGACCCAAAGCGATCTTCACCCAGACATATGGTGCTCAAGTTCCACTCCAACGAAGACAAAGAAAGAATCCTGAGACAAGTACGAAGCAGAGAAAAGATCACATACCGGGGAAAACCAATCAGGATCACGGCTGACTTTTCTGAAGAGACCTTACAAGCAAGAAGAGAATGGACAAAGATCTTCCAAATCCTGAATCAGAACAACTGTCAACCAAGAATATTGTACCCAGCAAAGATCTCATTCGTATTTGAGAACGAAATCAAATACTTCCACAGCAAAGAGAAATTAGAAGAATATGCCAGCACAAAACCAGCTCTACAAAATCTCCTTAGAAATGCACTAATTCCAGAAAAAAAGGAGGTGAATCATAAGCAAAGATGGCAAACAGGAAGGTCTCCCCACTAAAGTCCACACAAGGAAGGGCAATAACACAGATATCAACACCCACAAAAACAAGTATGGCAGGGCAAAATCACAACCTCTCAATTTTAACTCTCAACACAAATGGCCTGAACTCACCAATCAAAAGGCATAGATTAACAGAATGGATTATCAAACAGCACCCAACTATCTGTTGCCTACAAGAGACACATCTAACCAGAAGAGATTCAAAGAAGCTGAAAGTGAAAGGTTGGAAACAGATATTTCATGCCAATGGACGAGAAAAAAAGGCTGGGGTAGCTGTCTTAATTTCAGATGATGTGGACTTCAATCTGACACACATCAAAAAGGACAGGGAAGGACATTATATATTGGTGAAGGGACTGATCCATCAGGAAGTAATTACCATTGTGAACATATATGCACCAAATTCAAACGCACCTAGCTACGTGAAGCAATTACTCACGGACTTAAGGGGAGACATAGATATGCACACAATAATAGTGGGTGATCTTAACACCCCACTAACAACTATAGACAGATCAACAAAACAAAAACTCAACAAAGAAACAACAGAACTCATACAAACAATAGAACAACTGGACTTGGTTGACATTTATAGAATTTTTTACCCTAAGGCCACAGATTATACATTTTTTTCAGCAGTGCATGGCACCTTCTCCAGGATCGACCACATGATAGGACACAAAGCAAACCTAAATAACTTCAAAAAGATAGGAATCATACCATGTACCCTCTCAGACCACCACGGAATGAAGCTGGAAATCAGCAATTCAAAATGCCCCAGGAAATACAGAAACTCTTGGAGGCTGAACAATATGCTACTAAACGAACAATGGATCAGAGAAGAAATTAAAGATGAGATCAAAAAATTTATGGAAACCAATGAAAACTCTGACACAACATTCCAAAATTTGTGGGACACTGCCAAAGCAGTGCTACGGGGTAAACTCATCGCAATTGGAGCTCATGTCAAGGCCCAAGAGAGGCGCCAAATACAGGAACTAAACACACACCTCCAGGAACTGGAAAAACAACAGCAGAAGAGCCCCACACACAATAGGAAACAAGAAATCATCAAAACAAGGGAGGAAATCAACCAGATAGAAATAAAAAAACCATACACAAAATCAATGAATCAAAAAGCTGGTTTTTTGAGAAGATAAACAAGATAGACACTCCACTGGCCCGACTGACAAAGAAAAAACAAGAGAAGGCAAGAATTAACAGCATCAAAGATGAAAAAGGCAACATAACAACAGACACCGCATCCATTAAGGCCATAATCAGAAATTACTACAAAGCACTGTACTCCAACAAATCAGAAGATCACCAAGAAATGGAAAAGTTCTTAGACTTCTACCACTTGCCAAAACTTAGCCCAGAGGCAACAAACGACCTGAACAAACCCATAACTGAAGTAGAGATTGAATCAGTGATTAAAGACCTCCCAACAAGGAAAAGCCCAGGCCCAGACGGCTTCACTCCAGAATTCTACAAAACATTCCGAACAGAGCTGACCCCAATCCTCTACAAACTCTTCAAAACAATAGAAAAAGAGGCAACCCTTCCAAACTCATTCTATGAAGCCAACATTACCTTAATCCCAAAACCAGACAGAGAACTAACAGAGAAGGAAAACTACAGACCTATCTCTTTGATGAACATTGATGCTAAGATTCTCAACAAAATCCTAGCCAACAGAATTCAAAAACACATCAGACAGATCATTCATCCGGATCAAGTAGGATTCATCCCTGGAATGCAAGGATGGTTCAACATTCGAAAATCTATAAATGTGATACACCACATCCAAAAACTGAAAAACAAGAATCACATGATAGTATCAATAGATGCAGAAAAAGCTTTCGACAAAATCCAACATCACTTCCTACTAAAAACCCTAACCAAGGTAGGCATAGATGGAAAAATCCACAACATAATTAAAGCAATATATGAAAAACCCAACGCCAGCATCATACTGAATGGAGAAAAGCTGGAACCCTTCCCACTGAGATCTGGAACAAGACAGGGATGTCCACTTTCTCCACTACTATTCAACATAGTCCTAGAGGTACTCGCTGAGGCCATAAGACAAGAAAAAGAAATCAGAGGAATCCAAATGGGAAACGAAGAAGTCAAGCTCTCACTATACGCAGATGATATGATTCTTTATGTAGAAGAGCCAAGAGACTCAATACAGAGACTGCTAGAACTTGTACGAGAGTTTGGTAGAGTGGCAGGGTACAAAATTAATGAACAAAAATCAACAGCCATAGTGTATGCGAACAGCCCCAAGATGGAAAAAGACTTAACCAGCAAGATACCATTCAAAATAACAGAGAAAAGTATGAAATATCTGGGAATAAATCTAACCAAAAATGTAGAAGACTTATTTGAAGAAAACTACAATCTGCTTAAAAAAGAAATTGAACAAGACCTCAAAAGATGGAGTAATATCCCATGCTCCTGGATAGGTAAAATCAATATCATTAAAATGTCTATACTGCCAAAAGCAATATATACATTCAACGCAATCCCAATCAAATTGCCCAAAATATTCTTCATGGAACTGGAAACAATGATCCAAAGGTTCATCTGGAAGCACAAAAAACCACGGATAGCTAGAACTATCCTGAAGAACAGGAAGTTAGCAGGGGGAATCACAGTTCCGGACCTCTGGACATACTATAGGGCAGTGGTTATCAAAACAGCGTGGTACTGGCACAAAGATAGAGAGGAAGATCAATGGAGCAGAATAGAAACGCCAGAAGGAAACCCACACAGATACAGCCAAATAATCTTTGACAAAAAGACAAACGACAACCCAGGCAAATGGGAAGGTCTGTTCAATAAATGCTGCTGGGACAACTGGTTGATAGCCTGCAGAAACAAAAAAATAGATCCACATCTCTCACCATACACTAAGATCAGATCTAAATGGATAACAGATCTAAACCTACATCCAGAAACCTTCAAACTTTTGGAAGAAAATGTTGGAAACACACTGGAACACTTAGGGGTAGGCCCTCACTTCCTAAAAAAGACTCCAGATGCAGTAGAAATCAAGACCAAAATAAACAATTGGGACCTCATCAAACTAAGAAGCTTCTGTACAGCTAGAGAAACAATCAACAAAGTAAAAAGGCAACCCACAGAATGGGAGAAGATCTTCGCACACGACATAGGTGATAGAGGGCTAATATCCAGAATATACAAAGAGCTACAAAACAACCAAAATGTCAAAACAAACAACCCACTCAAGAAATGGGCACGGGAAATGGGCAGACACTTCACAAAGGAACAAACCCAAATGGCAAATAAACATATGAAAAAATGCTCAAGTTCCCTGGCAATAAGGGAAATCCAAATTAAAACATCAATGAGGTACCACCTAACGCCAGTAAGACTGGCCCACATGAATAAAAGCACCAACGACACTTGTTGGCGAGGTTGCGGGGAAAAGGGAACCCTACTCCACTGCTGGTGGGGCTGCAGGCTGGTACAGCCTCTATGGAAATCAGTATGGAGAATATTCAAACAACTCAAATTCAACATACCGTATGATCCAGCAATAGCACTCCTAGGAATATATCCAGAACACTTGTTCTATGAGAAACCAACATGTACTCCTATGTTCATAGCAGCACAATCAGTAATTGCAAAAACATGGAAACAACCAAAATGCCCATCAACAGAGGATTGGATAAGAAAGCTATGGTTCATCTACTCCATGGAATACTACTCAGCTATTAAAAAAAACAAAATGCAGTTCTTTGTGGCCAAATGGGCCAAACTGGAAACCATAATGCTAAGGGAAATGAGCCAATCCCAAAAGGTTAAATACCACATGTTTGCCTTAATTTAAGATGATATGATGTTATGTATAACATGTTATGTTTTGAATGTTATATGTTGTGTATAAACTAAAATTGAAGTATAGGTGAGGTGGTCACAGAAGGTGGCTGGGAACCCGCATTTACTTTTAACATATTGGTTACTCATTACTATGTCAATTAATTCCATAATGATGTAAATTTTTGCTGATGGTATGTTGGAGCTTTCAATTGACTGGGATGATACTCTGCTGGCTCTGTCATCAGACCAGAGAGGGTATACCTAAGAAACCGTTGAACTTGACGGGACAATAAGATGCTGGACTCTATGTTTGGTATACGCTTGCAATGGGGAAATCTCAACTGAACTTGAGCTGTGGTTATGCAACAAGGTGGAGGAATCCACAATGGTGGGAGGGTTTGGGGAGGGGTGGGGAGAACCCAAGTATCTATGTAATTGTGTCACATAATACAATGTAATTACTGAAGTTAAATAATAAATAATTAAAAAAAAAAAAAAAAAAAAAAGAAAACTGAGTTTCCTTGAGAGCTGCTTGGAAGCCTGATGGTGTGTGAAGTTAGTGAGCCAAATGGAGTTGTTCTCCCACAAGAACCACTTGGCTGATCCTTCTTCAATATGCCCTTCACCAACATGCAGTGCTTCCTTGATTGAATTAGCTCTCACACCAATATTTGCGTCTAGAGCCTTTGCATTGAGGGCTATCTGAAAACGGCTGTGGCGCTGAAGTTGCCTGTGAATGTGGAGTTGGTGGCATGTGAAACCCGCATGTGGAGCATTCGTTTGTGTGGGATGCTCTACTAGGTTCATTCCTAGATAATGCACTCAAAGGGCACTAAGCATAGAGTGTGAAAACTGAGTTTCCTTGAGAGCTGCTTGGAAGCCTGATGGTGTGTGAAGTTAGTGAGCCAAATGGAGTTGTTCTCCCACAAGAACCACTCGGCTGATCCTTCTTCAATATGCCCTTCACCAACATGCAGTGTTTCCTTGATTGAATTAGCTCTCACACCAATATTTGCGTCTAGAGCCTTTGCATTGAGGGCTATCTGAAAACGGCTGTGGCGCTGAAGTTGCCTGTGAATGTGCAGTTGGTGGCATGTGAAACCCGCATGTGGAGCATTCGTTTGTGTGGGATGCTCTACCAGGTTCATTTCAGTCCTAGCCATACAAAGGGCACTAAGCATAGAGTGTGAAGACTGAGTTTCCTTGAGAGCTGCTTGGAAGCCTGATGGTGTGTGAAGTTAGTGAGCCAAATGGAGTTGTTCTCCCACAAGAACCACTCGGCTGATCCTTCTTCAATATGCCCTTCACCAACATGCAGTGTTTCCTTAATTGAATTAGCTCTCACACCAATATTTGCGTCTAGAGCCTTTGCATTGAGGGCTATCTGAAAACGGCTGTGGCGCTGAAGTTGCCTGTGAATGTGGAGTTGGTGGCATGTGAAACCCGCATGTGGAGCATTCGTTTGTGTGGGTTGCTCTACCAGGTTCATTTCAGTCCTAGCCATACAAAGGGCACTAAACATAGAGTGTGAAAACTGAGTTTCCTTGAGAGCTGCTTGGAAGCCTGATGGTGTGTGAAGTTAGTGAGCCAAATGGAGTTGTTCTCCCACAAGAACCACTCGGCTGATCCTTCTTCAATATGCCCTTCACCAACATGCAGTGTTTCCTTGATTGAATTAGCTCTCACACCAATATTTGCGTCTAGAGCCTTTGCATTGAGGGCTATCTGAAAACGGCTGTGGCGCTGAAGTTGCCTGTGAATGTGCAGTTGGTGGCATGTGAAACCCGCATGTGGAGCATTCGTTTGTGTGGGATGCTCTACCAGGTTCATTTCAGTCCTAGCCATACAAAGGGCACTAAGCATAGAGTGTGAAGACTGAGTTTCCTTGAGAGCTGCTTGGAAGCCTGATGGTGTGTGAAGTTAGTGAGCCAAATGGAGTTGTTCTCCCACAAGAACCACTCGGCTGATCCTTCTTCAATATGCCCTTCACCAACATGCAGTGTTTCCTTAATTGAATTAGCTCTCACACCAATATTTGCGTCTAGAGCCTTTGCATTGAGGGCTATCTGAAAACGGCTGTGGCGCTGAAGTTGCCTGTGAATGTGGAGTTGGTGGCATGTGAAACCCGCATGTGGAGCATTCGTTTGTGTGGGTTGCTCTACCAGGTTCATTTCAGTCCTAGCCATACAAAGGGCACTAAACATAGAGTGTGAAAACTGAGTTTCCTTGAGAGCTGCTTGGAAGCCTGATGGTGTGTGAAGTTAGTGAGCCAAATGGAGTTGTTCTCCCACAAGAACCACTCGGCTGATCCTTCTTCAATATGCCCTTCACCAACATGCAGTGTTTCCTTGATTGAATTAGCTCTCACACCAATATTTGCGTCTAGAGCCTTTGCATTGAGGGCTATCTGAAAACGGCTGTGGCGCTGAAGTTGCCTGTGAATGTGGAGTTGGTGGCATGTGAAACCCGCATGTGGAGCATTCGTTTGTGTGGGATGCTCTACCAGGTTCATTCCTAGATAATGCACTCTAAGGGCACTAAGCATAGAGTGTGAAAACTGAGTTTCCTTGAGAGCTGCTTGGAAGCCTGATGGCGTGTGAAGTTAGTGAGCCAAATGGAGTTGTTCTCCCACAAGAACCACTCGGCTGATCCTTCTTCAATATGCCCTTCACCAACATGCAGTGTTTCCTTGATTGAATTAGCTCTCACACCAATATTTGCGTCTAGAGCCTTTGCATTGAGGGCTATCTGAAAACGGCTGTGGCGCTGAAGTTGCCTGTGAATGTGGAGTTGGTGGCATGTGAAACCCGCATGTGGAGCATTCGTTTGTATGGGATGCTCTCCAAGCTTCATTTCAGTCCTAAGCACTCAAAGGGCACTAAGCATAGAGTGTGAAAACTGAGTTTCCTTGAGAGCTGCTTGGAAGCCTGATGGTGTGTGAAGTTAGTGAGCCAAATGGAGTTGTTCTCCCACAAGAACCACTCGGCTGATTCTTCTTCAATATGCCCTTCACCAACATGCAGTGTTTCCTTGATTGAATTAGCTCTCACACCAATATTTGCGTCTAGAGCCTTTGCATTGAGGGCTATCTGAAAACGGCTGTGGCGCTGAAGTTGCCTGTGAATGTGGAGTTGGTGGCATGTGAAACCCGCATGTGGAGCATTCGTTTGTTTGGGTTGCTCTACCAGGTTCATTTCAGTCCTAGCCATACAAAGGGCACTAAGCATAGAGTGTGAAAACTGAGTTTCCTTGAGAGCTGCTTGGAAGCCTGATGGTGTGTGAAGTTAGTGAGCCAAATGGAGTTGTTCTCCCACAAGAACCACTCGGCTGATCCTTCTTCAATATGCCCTTCACCAACATGCAGTGTTTCCTTGATTGAATTAGCTCTCACACCAATATTTGCGTCTAGAGCCTTTGCATTGAGGGCTATCTGAAAACGGCTGTGGCGCTGAAGTTGCCTGTGAATGTGGAGTTGGTGGCATGTGAAACCCGCATGTGGAGCATTCGTTTGTGTGGGATGCTGACCAAGCTTCATTTCAGTCCTAGGCACACAAAGAGCACTAAGCAGAGAGTGTCAAAACTGAGTTTCCTTGAGAGCTGCTTGGAAGCCTGATGGCGTGTGAAGTTAGTGAGCCAAATGGAGTTGTTCTCCCACAAGAACCACTCGGCTGATCCTTCTTCAATATGCCCTTCACCAACATGCAGTGTTTCCTTGATTGAATTAGCTCTCACACCAATATTTGCGTCTAGAGCCTTTGCATTGAGGGCTATCTTAAAACGACTGTGGCGCTGAAGTTGCCTGTGAATGTGGAGTTGGTGGCATGTGAAACCCGCATGTGGAGCATTCGTTTGTGTGGGATGCTCTACCAGGTTCATTCCTAGATAATGCACTCAAAGGGCACTAAGCATAGAGTGTGAAAACTGAGTTTCCTTGAGAGCTGCTTGGAAGCCTGATGGTGTGTGAAGTTAGTAAGCCAAATGGAGTTGTTCTCCCACAAGAACCACTTGGCTGATCCTTCTTCAATATGCCCTTCACCAACATGCAGTGTTCCCTTGATTGAATTAGCTCTCACACCAATATTTGCGTCTAGAGCCTTTGCATTGAGGGCTATCTGAAAACGGCTGTGGCGCTGAAGTTGCCTGTGAATGTGGAGTTGGTGGCATGTGAAACCCGCATGTGGAGCATTGGTTTGTGTGGGATGCTCTACTAGGTTCATTCCTAGATAATGCACTCAAAGGGCACTAAGCATAGAGTGTGAAAACTGAGTTTCCTTGAGAGCTGCTTGGAAGCCTGATGGCGTGTGAAGTTAGTGAGCCAAATGGAGTTGTTCTCCCACAAGAACCACTCGGCTGATCCTTCTTCAATATGCCCTTCATCAACATGCAGTGTTTCCTTGATTGAATTAGCTCTCACACCAATATTTGCGTCTAGAGCCTTTGCATTGAGGGCTATCTGAAAACGGCTGTGGCGCTGAAGTTGCCTGTGAATGTGGAGTTGGTGGCATGTGAAACCCGCATGTGGAGCATTCGTTTGTGTGGGATGCTCTACCAGGTTCATTTCAATTGTAGCCAAAGAAAAGGCACTAAGCATAGAGTGTGAAAACTGAGTTTCCTTGAGAGCTGCTTGGAAGCCTGATGGTGTGTGAAGTTAGTGAGCCAAATGGAGTTGTTCTCCCACAAGAACCACTCGGCTGATCCTTCTTCAATATGCCCTTCACCAACATGCAGTGTTTCCTTGATTGAATTAGCTCTCACACCAATATTTGCGTCTAGAGCCTTTGCATTGAGGGCTATCTGAAAACGGCTGTGGCGCTGAAGTTGCCTGTGAATGTGGAGTTGGTGGCATGTGAAACCCGCATGTGGAGCATTCGTTTATGTGGGATGCTCTCCAAGCTTCATTTCAGTCCTAGGCACTCAAAGGGCACTAAGCATAGAGTGTGAAAACTGAGTTTCCTTGAGAGCTGCTTGGAAGCCTGATGGTGTGTGAAGTTAGTGAGCCAAATGGAGTTGTTCTCCCACAAGAACCACTCGGCTGATCCTTCTTCAATATGCCCTTCACCAACATGCAGTGTTTCCTTGATTGAATTAGCTCTCACACCAATATTTGCGTCTGGAGCCTTTGCATTGAGAGCTATCTGAAAACGACTGTGGCGCTGAAGTTGCCTGTGAATGTGGAGTTGGTGGCATGTGAAACCCGCATGTGGAGCATTCGTTTGTGTGGGATGCTCTACCAGGTTCATTCCTAGATAATGCACTCAAAGGGCACTAAGCATAGAGTGTGAAAACTGAGTTTCCTTGAGAGCTGCTTGGAAGCCTGATGGTGTGTGAAGTTAGTGAGCCAAATGGAGTTGTTCTCCCACAAGAACCACTCGGCTGATCCTTCTTCAATATGCCCTTCACCAACATGCAGTGTTTCCTTGATTGAATTAGCTCTCACACCAATATTTGCGTCTAGAGCCTTTGCATTGAGAGCTATCTGAAAACGGCTGTGGCGCTGAAGTTGCCTGTGAATGTGGAGTTGGTGGCATGTGAAACCCGCATGTGGAGCATTCGTTTGTGTGGGATGCTCTACCAGGTTCATTCCTAGATAATGCACTCAAAGGGCACTAAGCATAGAGTGTGAAAACTGAGTTTCCTTGAGAGCTGCTTGGAAGCCTGATGGTGTGTGAAGTTAGTGAGCCAAATGGAGTTGTTCTCCCACAAGAACCACTTGGCTGATCCTTCTTCAATATGCCCTTCACCAACATGCAGTGTTTCCTTGATTGAATTAGCTCTCACACCAATATTTGCGTCTAGAGCCTTTGCATTGAGGGCTATCTGAAAACGGCTGTGGCGCTGAAGTTGCCTGTGAATGTGCAGTTGGGTGGCATGTGAAACCCGCATGTGGAGCATTCGTTTGTGTGGGATGCTCTACTAGGTTCATTTCAGTCCTAGCCATACAAAGGGCACTAAGCATAGAGTGTGAAGACTGAGTTTCCCTTGAGAGCTGCTTGGAAGCCTGATGGTGTGTGAAGTTAGTGAGCCAAATGGAGTTGTTCTCCCACAAGAACCACTCGGCTGATCCTTCTTCAATATGCCCTTCACCAACATGCATTGTTTCCTTGATTGAATTAGCTCTCACACCAATATTTGCGTCTAGAGCCTTTGCATTGAGGGCTATCTGAAAACGGCTGTGGCGCTGAAGTTGCCTGTGAATGTGGAGTTGGTGGCATGTGAAACCCGCATGTGGAGCATTCGTTTGTGTGGGATGCTGACCAAGCTTCATTTCAGTCCTAGCCATACAAAGAGCACTAAGCATAGAGTGTGAAAACTGAGTTTCCTTGAGAGCTGCTTGGAATCCTGATGGTGTGTGAAGTTAGTGAGCCAAATGGAGTTGTTCTCCCACAAGAACCACTCGGCTGATTCTTCTTCAATATGCCCTTCAACAACATGCAGTGTTTCCTTGATTAAATTAGCTCTCACACCAATATTTGCGTCTAGAGCCTTTGCATTGAGGGCTATCTGAAAACGGCTGTGGCGCTGAAGTTGCCTGTGAATGTGGAGTTGGTGGCATGTGAAACCCGCATGTGGAGCATTCGTTTGTGTGGGATGCTCTACCAGGTTCATTCCTAGATAATGCACTCAAAGGGCACTAAGCATACAGTGTGAAAACTGAGTTTCCTTGAGAGCTGCTTGGAAGCCTGATGGTGTGTGAAGTTAGTGAGCCAAATGGAGTTGTTCTCCCACAAGAACCACTCGGCTGATCCTTCTTCAATATGCCCTTCACCAACATGCAGTGTTTCCTTGATTGAATTAGCTCTCACACCAATATTTGCGTCTAGAGCCCTTGCATTGAGGGCTATCTGAAAACGGCTGTGGCGCTGAAGTTGCCTGTGAATGTGGAGTTGGTGGCATGTGAAACCCGCATGTGGAGCATTCGTTTGTGTGGGATGCTCTACCAGGTTCATTCCTAGATAATGCACTCAAAGGGCACTAAGCATAGAGTGTGAAAACTGAGTTTCCTTGAGAGCTGCTTGGAAGCCTGATGGTGTGTGAAGTTAGTGAGCCAAATGGAGTTGTTCTCCCACAAGAACCACTCGGCTGATCCTTCTTCAATATGCCCTTCACCAACATGCAGTGTTTCCTTGATTGAATTAGCTCTCACACCAATATTTGCGTCTAGAGCCTTTGCATTGAGGGCTATCTGAAAACGGCTGTGGCGCTGAAGTTGCCTGTGAATGTGGAGTTGGTGGCATGTGAAACCCGCATGTGGAGCATTCGTTTGTGTGGGATGCTCTACCAGGTTCATTTCAGTCCTAGCCATACAAAGGGCACTAAGCATAGAGTGTGAAAACTGAGTTTCCTTGAGAGCTGCTTGGAAGCCTGATGGCGTGTGAAGTTAGTGAGCCAAATGGAGTTGTTCTCCCACAAGAACCACTCGGCTGATCCTTCTTCAATATGCCCTTCACCAACATGCAGTGTTTCCTTGATTGAATTAGTTCTCACACCAATATTTGCGTCTAGAGCCTTTGCATTGAGGGCTATCTGAAAACGGCTGTGGCGCTGAAGTTGCCTGTGAATGTGGAGTTGCTGGCATGTGAAACCCGCATGTGGAGCATTCGTTTGTATGGGATGCTCTCCAAGCTTCATTTCAGTCCTAAGCACTCAAAGGGCACTAAGCATAGAGTGTGAAAACTGAGTTTCCTTGAGAGCTGCTTGGAAGCCTGATGGCGTGTGAAGTTAGTGAGCCAAATGGAGTTGTTCTCCCACAAGAACCACTCGGCTGATCCTTCTTCAATATGCCCTTCACCAACATGCAGTGTTTCCTTGATTGAATTAGCTCTCACACCAATATTTGCGTCTAGAGCCTTTGCATTGAGGGCTATCTGAAAACGGCTGTGGCGCTGAAGTTGCCTGTGAATGTGGAGTTGGTGGCATGTGAAACCCGCATGTGGAGCATTCGTTTGTGTGGGATGCTCTACCAGGTTCATTCCTAGATAATGCACTCTAAGGGCACTAAGCATAGAGTGTGAAAACTGAGTTTCCTTGAGAGCTGCTTGGAAGCCTGATGGCGTGTGAAGTTAGTGAGCCAAATGGAGTTGTTCTCCCACAAGAACCACTCGGCTGATCCTTCTTCAATATGCCCTTCACCAACATGCAGTGTTTCCTTGATTGAATTAGCTCTCACACCAATATTTGCGTCTAGAGCCTTTGCATTGAGGGCTATCTGAAAACGGCTGTGGCGCTGAAGTTGCCTGTGAATGTGGAGTTGGTGGCATGTGAAACCCGCATGTGGAGCATTCGTTTGTATGGGATGCTCTCCAAGCTTCATTTCAGTCCTAAGCACTCAAAGGGCACTAAGCATAGAGTGTGAAAACTGAGTTTCCTTGAGAGCTGCTTGGAAGCCTGATGGTGTGTGAAGTTAGTGAGCCAAATGGAGTTGTTCTCCCACAAGAACCTCTCGGCTGATCCTTCTTCAATATGCCCTTCACCAACATGCAGTGTTTCCTTGATTGAATTAGCTCTCACACCAATATTTGCGTCTAGAGCCTTTGCATTGAGGGCTATCTGAAAACGGCTGTGGCGCTGAAGTTGCCTGTGAATGTGGAGTTGGTGGCATGTGAAACCCGCATGTGGAGCATTCGTTTGTGTGGGATGCTCTACCAGGTTCATTTCAGTCCTAGCCATACAAAGGGCACTAAGCATAGAGTGTGAAAACTGAGTTTCCTTGAGAGCTGCTTGGAAGCCTGATGGTGTGTGAAGTTAGTGAGCCAAATGGAGTTGTTCTCCCACAAGAACCACTCGGCTGATGCTTTTTCAATATGCCCTTCACCAACATGCAGTGTTTCCTTGATTGAATTAGCTCTCACACCAATATTTGCGTCTAGAGCCTTTGCATTGAGGGCTATCTGAAAACGGCTGTGGCGCTGAAGTTGCCTGTGAATGTGGAGTTGGTGGCATGTGAAACACGCATGTGGAGCATTCGTTTGTGTGGGATGCTCTACCAGGTACATTCCTAGATAATGCACTCTAAGGGCACTAAGCATAGAGTGTGAAAACTGAGTTTCCTTGAGAGCTGCTTGGAAGCCTGATGGCGTGTGAAGTTAGTGAGCCAAATGGAGTTGTTCTCCCACAAGAACCACTCGGCTGATCCTTCTTCAATATGCCCTTCACCAACATGCAGTGTTTCCTTGATTGAATTAGCTCTCACACCAATATTTGCGTCTAGAGCCTTTGCATTGAGGGCTATCTGAAAACGGCTGTGGCGCTGAAGTTGCCTGTGAATGTGGAGTTGGTGGCATGTGAAACCCGCATGTGGAGCATTCGTTTGTATGGGATGCTCTCCAAGCTTCATTTCAGTCCTAAGCACTCAAAGGGCACTAAGCATAGAGTGTGAAAACTGAGTTTCCTTGAGAGCTGCTTGGAAGCCTGATGGTGTGTGAAGTTAGTGAGCCAAATGGAGTTGTTCTCCCACAAGAACCACTCGGCTGATTCTTCTTCAATATGCCCTTCACCAACATGCAGTGTTTCCTTGATTGAATTAGCTCTCACACCAATATTTGTGTCTAGAGCCTTTGCATTGAGGGCTATCTGAAAACGGCTGTGGCGCTGAAGTTGCCTGTGAATGTGGAGTTGGTGGCATGTGAAACCCGCATGTGGAGCATTCGTTTATGTGGGTTGCTCTACCAGGTTCATTTCAGTCCTAGCCATACAAAGGGCACTAAACATAGAGTGTGAAAACTGAGTTTCCTTGAGAGCTGCTTGGAAGCCTGATGGTGTGTGAAGTTAGTGAGCCAAATGGAGTTGTTCTCCCACAAGAACCACTCGGCTGATCCTTCTTCAATATGCCCTTCACCAACATGCAGTGTTTCCTTGATTGAATTAGCTCTCACACCAATATTTGCGTCTAGAGCCTTTGCATTGAGGGCTATCTGAAAACGGCTGTGGCGCTGAAGTTGCCTGTGAATGTGGAGTTGGTGGCATGTGAAACCCGCATGTGGAGCATTCGTTTGTGTGGGATGCTCTACCAGGTTCATTCCTAGATAATGCACTCAAAGGGCACTAAGCATAGAGTGTGAAAACTGAGTTTCCTTGAGAGCTGCTTGGAAGCCTGATGGTGTGTGAAGTTAGTGAGCCAAATGGAGCTGTTCTCCCACAAGAACCACTTGGCTGATCCTTCTTCAATATGCCCTTCACCAACATGCAGTGTTTCCTTGATTGAATTAGCTCTCACACCAATATTTGCGTCTAGAGCCTTTGCATTGAGGGCTATCTGAAAACGGCTGTGGCGCTGAAGTTGCCTGTGAATGTGGAGTTGGTGGCATGTGAAACCCGCATGTGGAGCATTCGTTTGTGTGGGATGCTCTACTAGGTTCATTCCTAGATAATGCACTCAAAGGGCACTAAGCATAGATTGTGAAGACTGAGTTTCCTTGAGAGCTGCTTGGAAGCCTGATGGTGTGTGAAGTTAGTGAGCCAAATGGAGTTGTTCTCCCACAAGAACCACTCGGCTGATCCTTCTTCAATATGCCCTTCACCAACATGCAGTGTTTCCTTGATTGAATTAGCTCTCACACCAATATTTGCGTCTAGAGCCTTTGCATTGAGGGCTATCTGAAAACGGCTGTGGCGCTGAAGTTGCCTGTGAATGTGGAGTTGGTGGCATGTGAAACCCGCATGTGGAGCATTCGTTTGTGTGGGATGCTCTACCAGGTTCATTTCAGTTGTAGCCAAAGAAAAGGCACTAAGCATAGAGTGTGAAAACTGAGTTTCCTTGAGAGCTGCTTGGAAGCCTGATGGTGTGTGAAGTTAGTGAGCCAAATGGAGTTGTTCTCCCACAAGAACCACTCGGCTGATCCTTCTTCAATATGCCCTTCACCAACATGCAGTGTTTCCTTGATTGAATTAGCTCTCACACCAATATTTGCGTCTAGAGCCTTTGCATTGAGGGCTATCTGAAAAACGGCTGTGGCGCTGAAGTTGCCTGTGAATGTGGAGTTGGTGGCATGTGAAACCCGCATGTGGAGCATTCGTTTGTGTGGGATGCTCTACCAGGTTCATTCCTAGATAATGCACTCAAAGGGCACTAAGCATAGAGTGTGAAAACTGAGTTTCCTTGAGAGCTGCTTGGAAGCCTGATGGTGTGTGAAGTTAGTGAGCCAAATGGAGTTGTTCTCCCACAAGAACCACTCGGCTGATAATTCTTCATTATGCCCTTCACCAACATGCAGTGTTTCCTTGATTGAATTAGCTCTCACACCAATATTTGCGTCTAGAGCCTTTGCATTGAGGGCTATCTGAAAACGGCTGTGGCGCTGAAGTTGCCTGTGAATGTGGAGTTGGTGGCATGTGAAACCCGCAAGTGGAGCATTCGTTTGTGTGGGATGCTGACCAAGCTTCATTTCAGTCCTATCCATACAAAGAGCACTAAGCATAGAGTGTGAAAACTGAGTTTCCTTGAGAGCTGCTTGGAAGCCTGATGGTGTGTGAAGTTAGTGAGCCAAATGGAGTTGTTCTCCCACAAGAACCACTCGGCTGATCCTTCTTCAATATGCCCTTCACCAACATGCAGTGTTTCCTTGATTGAATTAGCTCTCACACCAATATTTGCGTCTAGAGCCTTTGCATTGAGGGCTATCTGAAAACGGCTGTGGCGCTGAAGTTGCCTGTGAATGTGGAGTTGCTGGCATGTGAAACCCGCAATGTGGAGCATTCGTTTGTGTGGAATGCTGACCAAGCTTCATTTCAGTCCTAGGCACACAAAGAGCAGTAAGCATAGAGTGTGAAAACTGAGTTTCCTTGAGAGCTGCTTGGAAGCCTGATGGTGTGTGAAGTTAGTGAGCCAAATGGAGTTGTTCTCCCACAAGAACCACTCGTCTGATCCTTCTTCAATATGCCCTTCACCAACATGCAGTGTTTCCTTGATTGAATTAGCTCTCACACCAATATTTGCGTCTAGAGCCTTTGCATTGAGGGCTATCTGAAAACGGCTGTGGCGCTGAAGTTGCCTGTGAATGTGGAGTTGGTGGCATGTGAAACCCGCATGTGGAGCATTCGTTTGTGTGGGATGCTCTACCAGGTTCATTCCTAGATAATGCACTCAAAGGGCACTAAGCATAGAGTGTGAAAACTGAGTTTCCTTGAGAGCTGCTTGGAAGCCTGATGGTGTGTGAAGTTAGTGAGCCAAATGGAGTTGTTCTCCCACAAGAACCACTCGGCTGATCCTTCTTCAATATGCCCTTCACCAACATGCAGTGTTTCCTTGATTGAATTAGCTCTCACACCAATATTTGCGTCTAGAGCCTTTGCATTGAGGGCTATCTGAAAACGGCTGTGGCGCTGAAGTTGCCTGTGAATGTGGAGTTGGTGGCATGTGAAACCCGCATGTGGAGCATTCGTTTGTGTGGGATGCTCTACCAGGTTCATTTGAGTTGTAGCCAAAGAAAAGGCACTAAGCATAGAGTGTGAAAACTGAGTTTCCTTGAGAGCTGCTTGGAAGCCTGATGGTGTGTGAAGTTAGTGAGCCAAATGGAGTTGTTCTCCCACAAGAACCACTCGGCTGATCCTTCTTCAATATGCCCTTCACCAACATGCAGTGTTTCCTTGATTGAATTAGCTCTCACACCAATATTTGCGTCTAGAGCCTTTGCATTGAGGGCTATCTGAAAACGGCTGTGGCGCTGAAGTTGCCTGTGAATGTGGAGTTGGTGGCATGTGAAACCCGCATGTGGAGCATTCGTTTGTGTGGGATGCTCTACCAGGTTCATTCCTAGATAATGCATTCAAAAGGCACTAAACATAGAGTGTGAAAACTGAGTTTCCTTGAGAGCTGCTTGGAAGCCTGATGGTGTGTGAAGTTAGTGAGCCAAATGGAGTTGTTCTCCCACAAGAACCACTCGGCTGATCCTTCTTCAATATGCCCTTCACCAACATGCAGTGTTTCCTTGATTGAATTAGCTCTCACACCAATATTTGCGTCTAGAGCCTTTGCATTGAGAGCTATCTGAAAACGACTGTGGCGCTGAAGTTGCCTATGAATGTGGAGTTGGTGGCATGTGAAACCCGCATGTGGAGCATTCGTTTGTTTGGGATGCTCTACCAGGTTCATTCCTAGATAATGCACTCAAAGGGCACTAAGCATAGTGTGTGAAAACTGAGTTTCCTTGAGAGCTGCTTGGAAGCCTGATGGTGTGTGAAGTTAGTGAACCAAATGGAGTTGTTCTCCCACAAGAAACACTCGGTTGATCCTTCTTCAATATGCCCTTCACCAACATGCAGTGTTTCCTTGATTGAATTAGCTCTCACACCAATATTTGCGTCTAGAGCCTTTGCATTGAGGGCTATCTGAAAACGGCTGTGGCGCTGAAGTTGCCTGTGAATGTGGAGTTGGTGGCATGTGAAACCCGCATGTGGAGCATTCGTTTGTGTGGGATGCTCTACCAGGTTCATTTCAGTCCTAGCCAAAGAAAGGGCACTAAGCATAGAGTGTGAAAACTGAGTTTCCTTGAGAGCTGCTTGGAAGCCTGATGGTGTGTGAAGTTAGTGAGCCAAATGGAGTTGTTCTCCCACAAGAACCACTCGGCTGATTCTTCTTCAATATGCCCTTCATCAACATGCAGTGTTTCCTTGATTGAATTAGCTCTCACACCAATATTTGCGTCTAGAGCCTTTGCATTGAGGGCTATCTGAAAACGGCTGTGGCGCTGAAGTTGCCTGTGAATGTGGAGTTGGTGGCATGTGAAACCCGCATGTGGAGCATTCGTTTATGTGGGATGCTCTCCAAGCTTCATTTCAGTCCTAGGCACTCAAAGGGCACTAAGCATAGAGTGTGAAAACTGAGTTTCCTTGAGAGCTGCTTGGAAGCCTGATGGTGTGTGAAGTTAGTGAGCCAAATGGAGTTGTTCTCCCACAAGAACCACTCGGCTGATCCTTCTTCAATATGCCCTTCACCAACATGCAGTGTTTCCTTGATTGAATTAGCTCTCACACCAATATTTGCGTCTAGAGCCTTTGCATTGAGGGCTATCTGAAAACGGCTGTGGCGCTGAAGTTGCCTGTGAATGTGGAGTTGGTGGCATGTGAAACCCGCATGTGGAGCATTCGTTTGTGTGGGATGCTCTACCAGGTTCATTCCTAGATAATGCACTCAAAGGGCACTAAGCATAGAGTGTGAAAACTGAGTTTCCTTGAGAGCTGCTTGGAAGCCTGATGGTGTGTGAAGTTAGTGAGCCAAATGGAGTTGTTCTCCCACAAGAACCACTCGGCTGATCTTTCTTCAATATGCCCTTCACCAACATGCAGTGTTTCCTTGATTGAATTAGCTCTCACACCAATATTTGCGTCTAGAGCCTTTGCATTGAGGGCTATCTGAAAACGGCTGTGGCGCTGAAGTTGCCTGTGAATGTGGAGTTGGTGGCATGTGAAACCCGCATGTGGAACATTCGTTTGTGTGGGATGCTGACCAAGCTTCATTTCAGTCCTAGCCATACAAAGGGCACTAAGCATAGAGTGTGAAAACTGAGTTTCCTTGAGAGCTGCTTGGAAGCCTGATGGTGTGTGAAGTTAGTGAGCCAAATGGAGTTGTTCTCCCACAAGAACCACTCGGCTGATCCTTCTTCAATATGCCCTTCACCAACATGCAGTGTTTCCTTGATTGAATTAGCTCTCACACCAATATTTGCGTCTAGAGCCTTTGCATTGAGGGCTATCTGAAAACGGCTGTGGCGCTGAAGTTGCCTGTAAATGTGGAGTTGGTGGCATGTGAAACCCGCATGTGGAGCATTCGTTTGTGTGGGATGCTCTACCAGGTTCATTCCTAGATAATGCACTCAAAGGGCACTAAGCATAGAGTGTGAAAACTGAGTTTCCTTGAGAGCTGCTTGGAAGCCTGATGGTGTGTGAAGTTAGTGAGCCAAATGGAGTTGTTCTCCCACAAGAACCACTCGGCTGATCCTTCTTCAATATGCCCTTCACCAACATGCAGTGTTTCCTTGATTGAATTAGCTCTCACACCAATATTTGCGTCTAGAGCCTTTGCATTGAGGGCTATCTGAAAACGGCTGTGGCGCTGAAGTTGCCTGTGAATGTGGAGTTGGTGGCATGTGAAACCCGCATGTGGAGCATTCGTTTATGTGGATGCTCTACCAGGTTCATTCCTAGATAATGCACTCAAAGGGCACTAAGCATAGAGTGTGAAAACTGAGTTTCCTTGAGAGCTGCTTGGAAGCCTGATGGTGTGTGAAGTTAGTGAGCCAAATGGAGTTGTTCTCCCACAAGAACCACTCGGCTGATCTTTCTTCAATATGCCCTTCACCAACATGCAGTGTTTCCTTGATTGAATTAGCTCTCACACCAATATTTGCGTCTAGAGCCTTTGCATTGAGGGCTATCTGAAAACGGCTGTGGCGCTGAAGTTGCCTGTGAATGTGGAGTTGCTGGCATGTGAAACCCGCATGTGGAGCATTCGTTTGTGTGGGATGCTCTACCAGGTTCATTCCTAGATAATGCACTCAAAGGGCACTAAGCATAGAGTGTGAAAACTGAGTTTCCTTGAGAGCTGCTTGGAAGCCTGATGGTGTGTGAAGTTAGTGAGCCAAATGGAGTTGTTCTCCACAAGAACCACTCGGCTGATCCTTCTTCAATATGCCCTTCACCAACATGCAGTGTTTCCTTGATTGAATTAGCTCTCACACCAATATTTGCGTCTAGAGCCTTTGCATTGAGGGCTATCTGAAAACGGCTGTGGCGCTGAAGTTGCCTGTGAATGTGGAGTTGGTGGCATGTGAAACCCGCATGTGGAGCATTCGTTTGTGTGGGATGCTCTACCAGGTTCATTTCAGTCCTAGCCAAAGAAAGGGCACTAAGCATAGAGTGTGAAAACTGAGTTTCCTTGAGAGCTGCTTGGAAGCCTGATGGTGTGTGAAGTTAGTGAGCCAAATGGAGTTGTTCTCCCACAAGAACCACTCGGCTGATCCTTCTTCAATATGCCCTTCACCAACATGCAGTGTTTCCTTGATTGAATTAGCTCTCACACCAATATTTGCATCTAGAGCCTTTGCATTGAGGGCTATCTGAAAACGGCTGTGCCGCTGAAGTTGCCTGTGAATGTGGAGTTGGTGGCATGTGAAACCCGCATGTGTGAGCATTCGTTTGTGTGGGATGCTCTACCAGGTTCATTCCTAGATAATGCATTCAAAAGGCACTAAGCATAGAGTGTGCAAACTGAGTTTCCTTGAGAGCTGCTTGGAAGCCTGATGGTGTGTGAAGTTAGTGAGCCAAATGGAGTTGTTCTCCCACAAGAACCACTCGGCTGATCCTTCTTCAATATGCCCTTCACCAATATGCAGTGTTTCCTGATTGAATTAGCTCTCACACCAATATTTGCGTCTAGAGCCTTTGCATTGAGGGCTATCTGAAAACGGCTGTGGCGCTGAAGTTGCCTGTGAATGTGGAGTTGGTGGCATGTGAAACCCGCATGTGGAGCATTCGTTTATGTGGGATGCTCTCCAAGCTTCATTTCAGTCCTAGGCACTCAAAGGGCACTAAGCATAGAGTGTGAAAACTGAGTTTCCTTGAGAGCTGCTTGGAAGCCTGATGGTGTGTGAAGTTAGTGAGCCAAATGGAGTTGTTCTCCCACAAGAACCACTCGGCTGATCCTTCTTCAATATGCCCTTCACCAACATGCAGTGTTTCCTTGATTGAATTAGCTCTCACACCAATATTTGCGTCTAGAGCCTTTGCATTGAGGGCTATCTGAAAACGACTGTGGCGCTGAAGTTGCCTGTGAATGTGGAGTTGGTGGCATGTGAAACCCGCATGTGGAGCATTCGTTTGTGTGGGATGCTCTACCAGGTTCATTCCTAGATAATGCACTCAAAGGGCATTAAGCATAGAGTGTGAAAACTGAGTTTCCTTTAGAGCTGCTTGGAAGCCTGATGGTGTGTGAAGTTAGTGAGCCAAATGGAGTTGTTCTCCCACAAGAACCACTCGGCTGATCCTTCTTCAATATGCCCTTCACCAACATGCAGTGTTTCCTTGATTGAATTAGCTCTCACACCAATATTTGCGTCTAGAGCCTTTGCATTGAGAGCTATCTGAAAACGGCTGTGGCGCTGATGTTGCCTGTGAATGTGGAGTTGGTGGCATGTGAAACCCGCATGTGGAGCATTCGTTTGTGTGGGATGCTCTACCAGGTTCATTCCTAGATAATGCACTCAAAGGGCACTAAGCATAGAGTGTGAAAACTGAGTTTCCTTGAGAGCTGCTTGGAAGCCTGATGGTGTGTGAAGTTAGTGAGCCAAATGGAGTTGTTCTCCCACAAAAACCACTTGGCTGATCCTTCTTCAATATGCCCTTCACCAACATGCAGTGTTTCCCTGATTGAATTAGCTCTCACACCAATATTTGCGTCTAGAGCCTTTGCATTGAGGGCTATCTGAAAACGGCTGTGGCGCTGAAGTTGCCTGTGAATGTGCAGTTGGTGGCATGTGAAACCCGCATGTGGAGCATTCGTTTGTGTGGATGCTCTACCAGGTTCATTTCAGTCCTAGCCATACAAAGGGCACTAAGCATAGAGTGTGAAGACTGAGTTTCCTTGAGAGCTGCTTGGAAGCCTGATGGTGTGTGAAGTTAGTGGGCCAAATGGAGTTGTTCTCCCACAAGAACCACTCGGCTGATCCTTCTTCAATATGCCCTTGACCAACATGCAGTGTTTCCTTGATTGAATTAGCTCTCACACCAATATTTGCGTCTAGAGCCTTTGCATTGAGGGCTATCTGAAAACGGCTGTGCGCTGAAGTTGCCTGTGAATGTGGAGTTGGTGGCATGTGAAACCCGCATGTGGAGCATTCGTTTATGTGGGATGCTCTCCAAGCTTCATTTCAGTCCTAGGCACTCAAAGGGCACTAAGCATAGAGTGTGAAAACTGAGTTTCCTTGAGAGCTGCTTGGAAGCCTGATGGTGTGTGAAGTTAGTGAGCCAAATGGAGTTGTTCTCCCACAAGAACCACTCGGCTGATCCTTCTTCAATATGCCCTTCACCAACATGCAGTGTTTCCTTGATTGAATTAGCTCTCACACCAATATTTGCGTCTAGAGCCTTTGCATTGAGGGCTATCTGAAAACGGCTGTGGCGCTGAAGTTGCCTGTGAATGTGGAGTTGGTGGCATGTGAAACCCGCATGTGGAGCATTCGTTCGTGTGGGATGCTGACCAAGCTTCATTTCAGTCCTAGGCACACAAAGAGCACTAAGCATAGAGTGTGAAAACTGAGTTTCCTTGAGAGCTGCTTGGAAGCCTGATGGTGTGTGAAGTTAGTGAGCCAAATGGAGTTGTTCTCCCACAAGATCAACTCGGCTGATCCTTCTTCAATATGCCCTTCACCAACATGCAGTGTTTCCTTGATTGAATTAGCTCTCACACCAATATTTGCGTCTAGAGCCTTTGCATTGAGGGCTATCTGAAAACGGCTGTGGCGCTGAAGTTGCCTGTGAATGTGGAGTTGGTGGCATGTGAAACCCGCATGTGGAGCATTCGTTTGTGTGGGATGCTCTACCAGGTTCATTCCTAGATAATGCACTCAAAGGGCACTAAGCATAGAGTGTGAAAACTGAGTTTCCTTGAGAGCTGCTTGGAAGCCTGATGGTGTGTGAAGTTAGTGAGCCAAATGGAGTTGTTCTCCCACAAGAACCACTCGGCTGATCCTTCTTCAATATGCCCTTCACCAACATGCAGTGTTTCCTTGATTGAATTAGCTCTCACACCAATATTTGCGTCTAGAGCCTTTGCATTGAGGGCTATCTGAAAACGGCTGTGGCGCTGAAGTTGCCTGTGAATGTGGAGTTGCTGGCATGTGAAACCCGCATGTGGAGCATTCGTTTGTGTGGGATGCTCTACCAGGTTCATTTCAGTCCCTAGCCAAAGAAAGGGCACTAAGCATAGAGTGTGAAAACTGAGTTTCCTTGAGAGCTGCTTGGAAGCCTGATGGTGTGTGAAGTTAGTGAGCCAAATGGAGTTGTTCTCCCACAAGAACCACTCGGCTGATCCTTCTTCAATATGCCCTTCACCAACATGCAGTGTTTCCTTGATTGAATTAGCTCTCACACCAATATTTGCGTCTAGAGCCTTTGCATTGAGGGCTATCTGAAAACGGCTGTGGCGCTGAAGTTGCCTGTGAATGTGCAGTTGGTGGCATGTGAAACCCGCATGTGGAGCATTCGTTTGTGTGGATGCTCTACCAGGTTCATTCCTAGATAATGCATTCAAAAGGCACTAAACATAGAGTGTGAAAACTGAGTTTCCTTGAGAGCTGCTTGGAAGCCTGATGGTGTGTGAAGTTAGTGAGCCAAATGGAGTTGTTATCCCACAAGAACCACTCGGCTGATCCTTCTTCAATATGCCCTTCACCAACATGCAGTGTTTCCTTGATTGAATTAGCTCTCACACCAATATTTGCGTCTAGAGCCTTTGCATTGAGGGCTATCTGAAAACAGCTGTGGCGCTGAAGTTGCCTGTGAATGTGGAGTTAGTGGCATGTGAAACCCGCATGTGGAGCATTCGTTTGTGTGGGATGCTCTACCAGGTTCATTTCAGTTGTAGCCAAAGAAAAGGCACTAAGCATAGAGTGTGAAAACTGAGTTTCCTTGAGAGCTGCTTGGAAGCCTGATGGTGTGTGAAGTTAGTGAGCCAAATGGAGTTGTTCTCCCACAAGAACCACTCGGCTGATCCTTCTTCAATATGCCCTTCACCAACATGCAGTGTTTCCTTGATTGAATTAGCTCTCACACCAATATTTGCGTCTAGAGCCTTTGCATTGAGAGCTATCTGAAAACGGCTGTGGCGCTGAAGTTGCCTGTGAATGTGGAGTTGGTGCATGTGAAACCCGCATGTGGAGCATTCGTTTGTGTGGGATGCTCTACCAGGTTCATTTCAGTCCTAGCCAAAGAAAGGGCACTAAGCATAGAGTGTGAAAACTGAGTTTCCTTGAGAGCTGCTTGGAAGCCTGATGGTGTGTGAAGTTAGTGAGCCAAATGGAGTTGTTCTCCACAAGAACCACTCGGCTGATTCTTCTTCAATATGCCCTTCATCAACATGCAGTGTTTCCTTGATTGAATTAGCTCTCACACCAATATTTGCGTCTAGAGCCT
The DNA here is from genome assembly GCF_030435755.1 of Ochotona princeps. NCBI lineage: Eukaryota > Metazoa > Chordata > Mammalia > Lagomorpha > Ochotonidae > Ochotona > Ochotona princeps. The sequence goes on along the minus strand of NW_026700010.1, from coordinate 2,530 downwards.
TTGCATTGAGGGCTATCTGAAAACGGCTGTGGCGCTGAAGTTGCCTGTGAATGTGGAGTTGGTGGCATGTGAAACCCGCATGTGGAGCATTCGTTTATGTGGGATGCTCTCCAAGCTTCATTTCAGTCCTAGGCACTCAAAGGGCACTAAGCATAGAGTGTGAAAACTGAGTTTCCTTGAGAGCTGCTTGGAAGCCTGATGGTGTGTGAAGTTAGTGAGCCAAATGGAGTTGTTCTCCCACAAGAACCACTCGGCTGATCCTTCTTCAATATGCCCTTCACCAACATGCAGTGTTTCCTTGATTGAATTAGCTCTCACACCAATATTTGCGTCTAGAGCCTTTGCATTGAGGGCTATCTGAAAACGGCTGTGGCGCTGATGTCGCCTGGGAATGTGGAGTTGGTGGCATGTGAAACCCGCATGTGGAGCATTCGTTTGTGTGGGATGCTCTACCAGGTTCATTCCTAGATAATGCACTCAAAGGGCACTAAGCATAGAGTGTGAAAACTGAGTTTCCTTGAGAGCTGCTTGGAAGCCTGATGGTGTGTGAAGTTAGTGAGCCAAATGGAGTTGTTCTCCCACAAGAACCACTCGGCTGATCCTTCTTCAATATGCCCTTCACCAACATGCAGTGTTTCCTTGATTGAATTAGCTCTCACACCAATATTTGCGTCTAGAGCCTTTGCATTGAGGGCTATCTGAAAACGGCTGTGGCGCTGAAGTTGCCTGTGAATGTGGAGTTGGTGGCATGTGAAACCCGCATGTGGAGCATTCGTTTGTGTGGGATGCTCTACCAGGTTCATTCCTAGATAATGCACTCAAAGGGCACTAAGCATAGAGTGTGAAAACTGAGTTTCCTTGAGAGCTGCTTGGAAGCCTGATGGTGTGTGAAGTTAGTGAGCCAAATGGAGTTGTTCTCCCACAAGAACCACTCGGCTGATCCTTCTTCAATATGCCCTTCACCAACATGCAGTGTTTCCTTGATTGAATTAGCTCTCACACCAATATTTGCGTCTAGAGCCTTTGCATTGAGGGCTATCTGAAAACGGCTGTGGCGCTGAAGTTGCCTGTGAATGTGGAGTTGGTGGCATGTGAAACCCGCATGTGGAGCATTCGTTTGTGTGGGATGCTCTACCAGGTTCATTTCAGTCCTAGCCAAAGAAAGGGCACTAAGCATAGAGTGTGAAAACTGAGTTTCCTTGAGAGCTGCTTGGAAGCCTGATGGTGTGTGAAGTTAGTGAGCCAAATGAGTTGTTCTCCCACAAGAACCACTCGGCTGATCCTTCTTCAATATGCCCTTCACCAACATGCAGTGTTTCCTTGATTGAATTAGCTCTCACACCAATATTTGCGTCTAGAGCCTTTGCATTGAGGGCTATCTGAAAACGGCTGTGGCGCTGAAGTTGCCTGTGAATGTGCAGTTGGTGGCATGTGAAACCCGCATGTGGAGCATTCGTTTGTGTGGGATGCTCTACCAGGTTCATTCCTAGATAATGCATTCAAAAGGCACTAAACATAGAGTGTGAAAACTGAGTTTCCTTGAGAGCTGCTTGGAAGCCTGATGGTGTGTGAAGTTAGTGAGCCAAATGGAGTTGTTATCCCACAAGAACCACTCGGCTGATCTTCTTCAATATGCCCTTCACCAACATGCAGTGTTTCCTTGATTGAATTAGCTCTCACACCAATATTTGCGTCTAGAGCCTTTGCATTGAGGGCTATCTGAAAACAGCTGTGGCGCTGAAGTTGCCTGTGAATGTGGAGTTAGTGGCATGTGAAACCCGCATGTGGAGCATTCGTTTGTGTGGGATGCTCTACCAGGTTCATTTCAGTTGTAGCCAAAGAAAAGGCACTAAGCATAGAGTGTGAAAACTGAGTTTCCTTGAGAGCTGCTTGGAAGCCTGATGGTGTGTGAAGTTAGTGAGCCAAATGGAGTTGTTCTCCCACAAGAACCACTCGGCTGATCCTTCTTCAATATGCCCTTCACCAACATGCAGTGTTTCCTTGATTGAATTAGCTCTCACACCAATATTTGCGTCTAGAGCCTTTGCATTGAGAGCTATCTGAAAACGGCTGTGGCGCTGAAGTTGCCTGTGAATGTGGAGTTGGTGGCATGTGAAACCCGCATGTGGAGCATTCGTTTGTGTGGGATGCTCTACCAGGTTCATTTCAGTCCTAGCCAAAGAAAGGGCACTAAGCATAGAGTGTGAAAACTGAGTTTCCTTGAGAGCTGCTTGAAGCCTGATGGTGTGTGAAGTTAGTGAGCCAAATGGAGTTGTTCTCCCACAAGAACCACTCGGCTGATTCTTCTTCAATATGCCCTTCATCAACATGCAGTGTTTCCTTGATTGAATTAGCTCTCACACCAATATTTGCGTCTAGAGCCTTTGCATTGAGGGCTATCTGAAAACGGCTGTGGCGCTGAAGTTGCCTGTGAATGTGGAGTTGGTGGCATGTGAAACCCGCATGTGGAGCATTCGTTTATGTGGGATGCTCTCCAAGCTTCATTTCAGTCCTAGGCACTCAAAGGGCA
>NW_026700009.1:0-30371 GCF_030435755.1 Ochotona princeps | reverse complement strand
CCTGGATGTTGTGGCTAGTTTATGAAGTGAACCAAAGGCTGGAAGATCTTTGTTTCTTTCCCTATCTCTCTCCCTGCCTGTCATTCTGCCTTTCAAAAATGTATCCTAAAGAAATTCTTTTTACATCAAAATGAACTTGTTATGACATTCCATTTTTGCAGTTTCTGCCTTTGCCTCACCTGGCAATGTTAACAGTTTGGCACGCAGGTAGTATAGATCATCTCTTCACTTTTCTGTAAACTTTCAATATTTTCCAGGTGAAACACTACCGCCCCAAATTACAAAAGAATCCATGCAGTCAAAACACTAGCCATATTTTTTTTCCCTTGTGACTTATTTGAATCTTTCCCTGCTGTGAACTGCTGGCAAGATTCAAGTGACTTACACGGCAGGTGAAACCAAAAGCCTCCACAGCGTAAATCAGCCACAGTCAGCCTCTCACTCCAGCTGTGTCCATCCAGCCCCACTTGGCACTCATCCCAGGTCCCGCTCATCCAGGCAGAAATCTCCTCACCCTAACTTTCTAGGGCGGCCTTAACACATGATGCCAGATGATCCGGGGGGAGGGTGGGGAGCAGCAGCTAGAGTGACAAAATCCACCTGCTCTCAGTTCTGGAGGCTGGAAATTGGAGATTGGGGTGTCTTCAGTATGCCCCCTGCCAGGCCTTGCTCTTGGCCTGGAACACAGCCAGTGGCTTCCTTTGCTGTCTACCCTGAGTAATTGAGTCAAATTTATTTTCTTTAAGGGAATCTTCTGTTTGAAATCCAAAATGACAAGTAGAGGAAGAGATCTTCCATCCTCTGAATCACTCCTCAAATGGCTGGGACAGCAACATCGGGCCCGATCAGGTCCAGGGGCCTGGAACTTCATCCAGGTCTCCCGTTTGAGTAGCAGGTTCCCAGGCTTACAGCCACCCTCCAGTGCCTTCGCAGGCACACAAGCTGGATCAGAAGTGGAGCATCTAGGATTAAAACACCTGCTCTGATATGGGATGCTGGTGCTGCAGGTGGCAGCTTAGCTCAATGAACCACAGTGCTGGCTCCATCAATCCCTCTTTCTGACCTGACCACTGCTTTCCTGTTTATCTGCAGATACTATTGCACCAGGGTGTGAGGAGAAAGGACTCCAATGTGTGAATCTCGGGGTTACAAAATTGAGCCCTGAGCACATAATTGACTAACCCATCCTCCACCCTCAGAACACACGTCCTTCTCCTGGATAAAATGCTCTGGGCCAGCTGGAGACTTTGCCATACAGTGTGGTGGGGACAGAGTGCTAAGACCCTCCCTTTCTGGCCAAGATGACCTTCAGGGATCTTAAACAGCCAGTATCCCCTTATCCTTTTCTGCTTCGGCCCCCTTTGTAAGCTGGCACAAACAGGGACTGACACTATGATACAGCGGGTAAAACTTATCCTGTGACACATGAATCCCATCTGGCAACAGTTTGAGTCCCAGCTGCTGTTCTTTTGATCCAGCTCCCTGCCAATGCACCTGAGAGTGTGGCAGAGAGGGTACAGGTGGTTTGGTTCCTGCCAGCCACATGTGAGACCTGAATGAGACTCCTTGCTCCTGGCCAACAGCTTGGACCAGTCAGGCCATTTTTGACATTTGGGGAGTAAATCAACAGATACAGGACCCCCTGGTACTCTTTCAAATATACAAATACATGTCTAAAAGTGGACTGTTATGTTTACCTGCCTCCCCGATTAACTTTTCTGCTTAGCAGAGTTGTCTTGTCAGAGGCTTGTGATGGATGAAATACAAGAAGATGGCAATGCAGCTAAGAGACACAAAACCTGCACAGAAAGCACACATTTGGCCTGGTGGTCTCCACCTATAGTGTTCATCAGAATGTCTGGGTTCTACTTCCAGCCCTGAACCCTGATTCCAGCTTCCTGGGGGCACCCAGAAATGATGGCTCAAGTAGTTGTGTCCCTGGCATCCATGTAAGAGACAGACTTTGGCTCAGCCCCACCTGTTGTAGGCAAGTGGGGAGTGAACAAGTAGATGAGAGCTTTCTTTCCCTTTGCTCTATAACTCTGAAACACATAGAAAGTAAAAGAAAAATAAAAAAAAGCAACCCTAGAGTTGGAAAGTATAGTGGCTGAATTGAAAAATTCACCAGAAGACATCAAAGGTAGATTTGAGCAGCAGGAAGAGACCAGATCCCTTATGGGTACACATTCATGCCCTGGCTGCTCCACTTCTGATCTGGTTTCCTGTTAATGGCCTGGGAGAGCAGTAGAAGATGGTTCAAGTGCTTGGGTTCCTGTACCCATGTGAGAGATCCCATAAAGCCCTAGCACCTTATATCAGTTTAGTCAAGCACTGGTCATAATTGGCTAATTAGGGAGTGAACCAGAGGATATAAAATGTCTCTTTATTTGTAACTCTCTTTCAAATAAATACACCTTAAAAAAAAATAACTTCGCACTACCAAGACTTTGGTTTTTGACTGCTAAAATCACATATCTTAAGAGGAGAGAGAACTTTGAACTAATTTGAATTATTTTGGGTTCAAATATGCCACACTGTCCTGCAGTGTAAAATGGAGATGAAGCCGCCTGTGGCAGGACCATGGGCTATGGTTTTCACCTGCTATTTCCCACTCCCTGCCCAGGGAACTGGCTGTGGCCAAGGGAGAGGTTCAAGCTCAAACAGAAAATGGCCACCTGAGTGTGATGGAAAGTGTTTCTGGTGATCAACTCAGGATGAGATCAGCAGTAAGAAGATCAGCAGAATGTGGGGGTCATGCTGTGGCCCAAACCAAACCAGCCAGGTTAGGATGTGGGCACAGGCCAGCAAGGACACATCATGCCCCATCTGCAGCCGAAGCAACTCCCCAGACCCTGACCTGAGATCCACCCAGGTGAAGTTGCAGAGGAGGCACCAACTCTGCACTGTTTGATCTACAGGATGAGGCCAATATCCATGGCATGCACCGTGCACTCCGGTAGGTGCACGCATGGACCATTTCCAGCTGTTGCAGCAAGTCCTGGTGGCTGGCACTGGAGGGCCTGGCCCAACCTCCCATAATCCCACACACCAGGGGCAGGAGGATCTCTGTTCCCAGGTACATCCTTGGCCTCCCCTCTGCCCACGCCTCTCACATGTGTCTCCTGCCTGCTTGCCCTCAGCAGCCAAAGCCACTTAACATAAAGGCCACCTGCCTTGCTGGCCTGAAGCCCTCCTTGTTCCGCCCCTGTCCCTGGCCAGTAGTGGTGCAAACCTCTAAGCAGTTTTAGTAAGAAGGTTCACCCCTCTACCTGTGCACCATATCCATCCCCTCCCCTGGTTCAGATGCTGGGCAGAAAGATGCTGCACACCAACCAGCTCATACAGCCATGTGCAGCACACCCGTTGGGCTCAGCACCCTCCAAACACACATACGCATGAGCACACAAACATACATACAGTGACACACACAAGGATACACATAAGAACATACACAAGCATACAAACATACATACAGCGACACACACAGGGATACACATACATATACAACAACACACAGGGACAGAAATTTACGCATAGGAACACACATAATCATAGAGACAGACATAGACACATACACAGAGACACAGGAATACCCACACCAGGACTACACATATACATATGGGACACACATATGCAAATTCAAGGACACACACAAGAACACTCATAAAGACACACCCTCATAAAGACACACCCAGATACACACTCATACTCACATATACATACAACCAACACCCACCACATACAGACACACACCCAACACCACCTACACAGACACAGGCATAAGCACACAAGACACAGACTCAACTCCTGTGCACACAGTTAATCAACACCATTCTGCCACATGTGAATGCATGCAGAGATTTGCACACAGGTACACACAGAGACCCATATAGACACAGACACAGGGGCACAGGGATACATATACATAGGAAGGCACACACATACACACAAGGATATACACAGGGACACACATACAGAGACACTCAGGCATAAGAAGTCACATACCCAGTTAATTGACACCCCTTATGAAAACATACACAGACATACACGGGAGTGCTACACAGGACAGAGTGCATTCCTGGACCCTGTTGGAACACGAGCACTGGACTCAGAGAGACCCAGAATGTATTTCGTAGACACTGACACTCGCCATGTCGGAGCTCCCAGTGCACCATTGTCAGTCATCCCACTCGGGGGCAAAGGAACAATGGGAACCACAGGGCAATGCAGCCCATCTCACGCTTCCTTGCTGAGAATCTCTCAGTGAAACAGGTGCTTTGCTAGGCCGGGTCTGACCCCAACACCGTCTGGTGTCCTGGAGGACCAGGGGAGATGTGGGACAGACTAGGCTAAGTCTCAACCCCTACTGAGCCATGTGTGAGCCGTATGTGGGTATGGACGAGCCATGGCTGGGCTGAAACATCCAACAGCAAGAGCTAGATTGGGTTGAAGGCCAGTCAAGAAAAGCCACTGTTCCTGCTAGCACAGGAGGTGGACTGAGTAGGTCTGGCTCATGGACCCACTGGTATGCACAAAATCTGGCATTGGGAGGGGTTCTGATGGGGGAGCCTGAGCAACTCCTCTGGCAGGACACAGTCCCTGCAGGTAAGCGCAAGAAGCATGATAGGAAACTATCCAGAATAGGCCATGGAAAGTTTCCCACTGGCATACATTAGGCATGGGTCGGGGGCAGACCAGGCTGAATCAGTTCACGTCATCCACTGGCAAATCCAAGCACCAGAACAGAGTGTGGGTTGAGCCAGGTTTGGTCGCGACAAAACCAGTGCACAATACGGAATGTCGAGGTGATGTTGCCTGTGCTGGATGTGACCGCAGGGCCCAATAGCACACGTGAGAACCAGGAAGGGAGGGGGCAGAGCCGGCAGGGGAATGAGAGGGGGGTCCCCTTGCCGGACAGCTACTCCCACTGGAGAGCATGAGCTGGGATGGGGGTAGACCAGACTAAGCAGGGCTACAACACCTGTGGGCCTCATGTGGACTAGATCAGGGAAAAGCCAGGCTAGGCTGATTGTTCCCACTGGTGCAAACAAAAATTAGAGTGGTTGAGGGTTGTTTGGGCTTAGCCAGAACATCAGCTGGCAGAAGCTGGCACTGGGGGCTAATTCTGTCAAGTCAAACCACAGAACTACCTTGAGAGTGCGTAATCCGGAGTGAGAGCAATCTGGATGGGAAATAGTGGGCTCCTCCCTCATGGGTTACCACTCCCACGGGAGGGCACGAAAACTAGGACAGGGGCTGGGATGGCTAGATAGAGAGGCACCCAATAATAACCGTGAGGGCTGGATAGTTGAGATGGTTAGATGGAACTAATCTTCAATACCCATCGACATGTATGAGAGCAGAATGGGATGTGGGACAGACTGGACTAGTCTGCTACACATCCTGGCAAACCAGGATAGGGGGCGGGCCTGGTGGGGGTTATTGTGGGTTGCTCCAACTAGACTGCAGCTCCCACTGGTTTATGCGGGAGCCAAGTATGTGCTGGGCAGAACCAGGCTGAACTGCAACACCCATTGGTTCCAGTGGAAGTCGGGACTGAAAACAGAACCAACCCAGCAATCACAACCACCAGCTGATCAGGGCGGTGGACTGTGCCGGACCCTGTGCTTGCTAGAACACACAAGAATCTGGTCTGGGAATACTTCAAAGTTTCTTTGGGGATCTCCCCAATCAAACTGCTGGACTCAGAACCGTAACCAAGAAAAGACAGAAGACAGAACAAGTCAATCTACCACCTCAGCTATATGTTGGCAGCAAAATACGGGGCAAATGGAGACTCTATGATGGACTATGTCAATCAGTGGATTCTTCAAAGACCTCATCGAGCTGGGAGTGGCGAGACTGGCAGTGATTCATAACTGGCGAACTATCAAAAGCACTTAAGTATCTCAGAGCATGCCCCATATCCGGGATTTGGGGTGGATGGGAAACTGGGTGGGGCTTCTCCCTCAGTATCCCCCTTTACCTCAGATACATGAAGGAAACAATATGGAAAAAATAGTCTTACCCCCTTCCTATAGCCTTTGAACCTTTTTTCCCTAATTAACTATGTAAAGATTGTCAAAAATGTAATAAAAAAATCAAATTAGAAAAAAAAAAGAAAAAAACAAACAGGTGCTTTGGAAGAGACATCTGATAGGTTGTGCTGTCTGGGAAATCTGCGTCCCACGTGGGGTCCTCCGGGCAGGGCTAGACAACCTTGGAAGGAGTGGGGAAAGCCCATTGCTGTTGGTGCCCCAGCCTGTGGATGCTGGTCCCAAGTGAACATGTGAAGAGTGGGGAGCTGATGGGGGCACCCCAGGGCCTGAGGGCTGCCAGGACACGGTGCTGATCAGATAAGGCTACACCGGACAGCATCCCGGGGGCAGGGGCATGCACGCTCTATGTGGAGCAGTGGGACTCAAATCAGCACTACTATGGGATACCGCAGCCTAACCTGCTGTGCTACACCAACAGCCCCAGAATTTGGGTCTTTGAGGTCCTATGTCAGTGATTGCTGTTTTTATAAGAAGAGAGAAATTTGGAAGAGTCAAAGGAAGCTAATTGGTTTAAGCCACCCACAAGATCTGAAGGTGGCCAGGAAGGGACAAGTCATGCCCACACATGGTTTTGCGTGCAGGCTTCTGGAACTGTGAGACTGAAGTTCTGAAGTTCTCCTGCAGCTCCTCACAAGGGACACCTGCAGCTTAGCTCTGACCCTCGGGCAAGGATGCCCAGCCAGTCCACTAGCCAGGAGCACCAGGTACCACAGTGCACGATTCTCATCAGGAAAGGGCACCTGTGGCCTGCACGCCAGGCTGCTCTCCCAAAGCTAGGGCTCTGGGTGGGACAGGCTGGAGTCCTGCACCGGAGATGTCAGGGGAGGGGCAGGGCCCTGCACATGCCTTGGCTCTCCTTTCCCAGTCTGGCTGTAACTTTCCCTAGAAATGGAGCACCAGGAAGTGGCTCCCACTGCCACCTCAGCCACACAGGCTCCCTACTCCCTAAGGACATTGTGTCTGTCATTCCCTCCTTCTCAAAGATGCTTCCCACCTGTTCTTTCTCCAGGAATAGTTAACTGCTATTCAGCTAAGAACAAGCAGCACTTGAAGCTGGCCCTGAGCTAAGCCTCCAGCTGGGGAACCAGCATCCCCTATGGGAGCCAGTGCTTGCCCCTGCTATTCCACTTCCCATCCAGCTCCTGCTTATTAACCTGACAAAGCAGCAGAGATCTTGGGACCCTGCACCCATGTGGGAGACTCCGAAAAAGCTCCTGCTTCCTGGTTTGGATGGGCTCAGCTCTGTTAGTTGGGGTCATTTGAGGAGTGAACCAGTGGATGTTTCTTTCTCTCTGTAAATGTGCCTTTCCACTACAAATGAACAGCAGCAACAACAACAGAAAGAAAGTTATGGTGAGAACTATGATGTGTGAAACACCTAACCCCGTGCTTGAGGATCAGGTAAATCATAAAGACATATTTTTGCTCTTTCATGAGTACAGTTACAAGAAATGGATTCTTTGTATCAGGTGTGGTTTCTGGTCTATTCTACTAGAAAGACGCAGTAATCTCCTTATAAGACAATTATTTTTAGAGATTAAATGGAAGAATGGATTAGATTTAAAATTCTTTGCCTAAATTTGGTCCTTCAATTACTTTTCCAAACATATGCATATGTATTAAAATAGAATTTAAAGTGCTCATAAAATGATCAGTCACATTTGCAAATGGTTACTTCAATATCTGTATAATGCGTCTGCAAGACTGCATAAATGATGGCCGTTAAAACTTTCAAAACATCAGATAAAAAGATATGGTTATATTATAGCCAAAACTTTTGAACCTCATTCCTAAGCTTTTCATAATACGTATTTCCATGATCTACTCTGATAAGCACTGATGCAGTGAGAGGTTGGTGCGAATGGCACCCTGGGATAGGAACAGCAGCAAAGGAGTTGACGAAGCAACAAAAGGAGACAGGGTTGGGCCCAGCCGCGTGGCCTAGCGGCTAAAGTCCTCGCCTTGAAAGCCCCAGGATCCCATATGGGCGCCGGTTCTAATCCCGGCAGCTCCACTTCCCATCCAGCTCCCTGCTTGTGACCTGGGAAAGCAGCCGAGGACGGCCCAATGCATTGGGACCCTGCACCCGCGTGGGGGACCCGGAAGGGGTTCCTGGTTCCCGGCATCGGATTGGCGCGCACCGGCCCATTGCAGCTCACTTGGGGAGTGAAACATCGGATGGAAGATCTTCCTCTCTATCTCTCCTCCTCTCTATATATCCGGCTTTCCAATAATAATAAAATCTTTAAAAAAAAAAAAAAAAGGAGACAGGATTGGGGGCAGAGCAGACATCCAATTCAGGGAACAGGGAGAAGAAAATAAAATGCGATAAGCATGAGCAAATGGTTGGTGAGGGTTCACATGCCACAACACGGACTGAATGCACAAAATAAACTACAAATATCTTCATCATTTAACAACTTTTAACCTTTTTTTTTCCTATATGTTTTTAGCATTTCCCATTATTTACATGCAAAAGCTTGGTGAACTCAGTAGGACTGCTTTATTGGGCTTTTTGTTTGTTTTTGGCTGCCTTTTGCTTTCTTTGCCTGCCTTCTTGGATTGAAGTGCACATATGACTGTATATACATATGTACATATACACTCCTAGTTTGTATGTTTAAGACTCTTGACACATGTCTGAGGCTACCATTAACTATCCATATCAACTATGTTGTTTAACAACACAGGCTAATTTCTATGATCGAATCATGGTTTTGTGCCTGTTTGTTTTTTAAGAAAATGTCTTTAGCCCTTGAATGTCTCCCAGCCTCCAGTAATCACCACTGTGTGTACAGAGGGAGGTGTTTGGTTTAGCCTCTACACACAATGAAGACTACGAAGTAGCCTGCTTTCTCTATATGGTTTAATCACTTAACATAATTTTCAGTTTAACAATATTCAACATTCAATGTTCAATTTAAGCTTTGTACCATGTTTTCTTTACCTATTCATCTAATTATGGTCACCTTTTGGACCCTACATCTAGATAATGATTTAAATGAGTTTTTCTTTTTAAGAAAGAGTTCCACTTACCCCTTTTAAAAGATTGATTTGTTTATTTCCATTTGAATGTTAGATTTACAGTGGAGACAAGTAGAAAGAGCAACAATCACAGAGTTAGAAAGCAGACAGACACACACACCTTCTACCCACTGACTCACTCTCCAAGTGCCTCCATCAGCTGGGCCTGTCTGAAACCAGGAGCCAGGTCCTTCTTTCCGGTCTCCCACATGGGTGTAGGATCCCAAGCACTTAGGCCATCCTCCGCTAAGTTCCCAGGCCATTAGCAGGAAGCTGGACTGGAAGTGAAACAATGAGGACGTGAACTGATGCACATATTGGATGCTGGCACTGCAGGGAGAAGCTGAATTCATGATGACACAGTGGTAGCCCTGGGAACAGGTGTCTTGGATAAAGCAACGTCAAGGCTTTTGGAGAAAAACTCAGTAGTAAGATTACATGTTTTATTTCTAGTTTAAATTAAGCTCCATTTTTTTCCCCACAGTGACTATAACAAAGAACAGCTGCATCAACAGTATATAAGAATTGTTTGTTTTTAAAGTCTACACCAGCATATGTTACTATCTGTATGTTTTTCAGTGAAAAGGTTTATTTAAAATTGAGGAAGTCAGAAACACAGTATTGCATGGTTAGGGATAGAATGGGCCAGAAATGGAAAGTCTGGGGAGAGAAAATGCTGTATATTCAGAATCTGCTGAGTTCAGTAATATTTTCACTTGTCTAATTTGTTTTTACTTTTCCTGTACTATAGGCGTTTTATAAAATTGTTTTTAAGATTTGTTTTATTTTTACTGCTAAGGCACATATACAGAGAGGAGGAGAGACAGAGAGGAATATCTTCCATCCAATGATTCACTCCCTATGTGACCACAAGGGCTGGTGCTGCACCAATCCAAAACCAGGAGCCTGGCGACTCTCCCAGGCCTCCCACATGGGTACCGGTTTCCAAGGCATTAGGCCTTCCTCGACTGCTTTTTCAGGCCGCAAGCAGGAAGCTGGATGGGAAGTGGTGCTGCCAGCATTAGACCCATATGGGATCCTGGCTCATTCAAGGCAAGGAATTTAGCTGCTAGGCCACTGCACCGGGCCCAAAAATTGTTGATTACACCAGTGGCAAGAATGTCTTCCTTATCCATTTTTATCTAGAAATATGATATCTTCAAACCTCATATTGAGATTTTTTTAATCAGCTTTAGCTGATTCTGGCTATGGTGAGATGTAGGGATATAATTCCATTCTTGCACGTGTGTATATCCAGCTCTGCAAGCACAGTTTATCAAAACAATGTTCCTTCTCTGATGCATGTTCATAGAATTTTTGTTAAAAATAAGTTGGCTGTGAATACATAGGATCATTTCTGGGCTGTATGCTGTGTTTCATTCATTCATTTGCTTCTCTGTGTGTGAATAGTAATGTAATTCTGTCATGTGTTTTTGATAATTGTTTATCTTGCTTAATTAGAAAATTGGGAATTTTTATTATGCTTATTTACATATATGCTTTGTGTAATGTCCAATTAGGATATTTGCCATTTGAAGCAACTAATGTCTCTGAAAGAAACAAACAAAAAGATTTAGATGACTTTGTTATATCTCTAGAGAAAATGTATGTGATAAATCAGCATTACCCATTTTGGTTGAACTGTATGCTAGAAATTCAGAACTTTTGTGCTCCTATATATTGGTAACCAACTACTTGTGAATCAACTTTATCATTTCCTCCCTTCTCACTTCCTTTCCAACACTCTGCCTACCATAGTTATGTTTCTGTTTTCTATAGGATGATCTTTTATTTTCAGACTTAATATTTTATGAGCATTTTTATATTTTTTCTCTGTGTTTATCTTATTTCATGCAGCATAGTGACATCTAGATGAACCTGTTGTCTTGCAAATGATAAGAATTCATTTTAATAGCGAAGAGTATTCCATAAATATACCATATATAATTTTCATAATATATATCATTTATTAATCATGGATAATTATACATGCATGCAATGATATGTAACCATTATGTAGTATATATTATTCTATATAACATTATTAACAGTTAAGAATAATATAATTTACACACAAATTCCATTTGGTTTCAGGATATACCTTACTGTGGATTTTTAGGAGACAAATATGATTGTAAGCCTAAGCCTCATCTGCAGTGTGACATTTCCTTGTTCTTGGGAGATTTACAAACACAATCTTATATGCATAATATAGCTTTTTTCCTTATTTAATGCAAGTTCTCTATCTCCTAGTTTAATAGATAAGATAAGGCCTGAAAAATAAGCTCACAACAGAGTGATATTTGGTCAAATTAAATCCACAGAGCCTGCGGGAGTCCTCTATACCTTTAAATACTGGCTGAGGTTCTGGAGAGGAGTGATGTCATCACTACATCTTAGAATTCCAAACTCTTCATTGTGATTTCAAACATAACAGTCCTGACACTGAACTGAGTATCAGGCAGGACAGAGCTTAGCAGCCAAGAGTGTCTCCTGTGATTGGTTGTTCTTGAATTTTCCTACTTAGTATTTTCTTGATACCATCACCTACTTGACAGTAAAATAACAGGGAGAAAGTTTAGCTTATTTGAGTAACTCTTCAAGATTTGAACCATGAAGCAGAGAGCGAAAAGGAAATATCCTGAGTGATTACAATCCCCAAGCTGCAAAGAAATCAAGAGGTATGTTGGAGAGGATTCCCTGGGAATGTGGTGAGCAAGAATTACCTCCACAGGGAGGAAGAGTAGGTCCCTGGGTATAATAAAGAAAATAGTTAAGGCAGGAGATGGGATGGTGAAGGAAGTGCAGAGGGGTTAGGGAGAGCTGTCTCTACATGGCTTTATCTGAAAACCCAGGGCAATGAGAGGAGAAAACTTTCAGGTGACCCAAGTCTAAGGGCTATGTTGTTTACGCAGAGCCATTTTGGGTCATACGGTTACAAAGTTATTCATTTAGACGATTTCTTTTAAACATTTCATATATATATATATTCTGAAAATGTCAGACACAAATGATACTGTATGTTCTTAGAATAAAGTATTTTTACTAGAGCTTTTTCCTTCTAAAGAAGAAAATATGGTCTCTGGAGATCAGGGAATCTTGACAGAAAGATGTTTGAAGAATATACACACATACCTTCAGTGGGAAAACTGGAAGAAGCTGTTGCCTCCTGGCTCCAGCCTGCCCTCTGCTTGGCCAGTGGCAGCCATTTGGGGAGTGAACTGGTGGATCAAAGATTTCTCTCTTTGTAACTCTGATTTTGAAATAAATAAATATTTTTAAGATGATTATGGGTGAGTACCAACTTATGAAAAATTACTCCTTACTAAGGGATGAAGAAGATGTCAGGGGATGAATATAAGTTTCTAAACAAATTATTATTTACTAAGGGATAAAAACCAATGAAATTGCTTCTACTTGGGGAGTAGGCCAGCAAGATGCAGGATGTTTCTGCCTCTCCTCCCTGTGGATCTGTTTTTCCAATAAAAGAGAGTAAATCTTAAAACAAAATAGCACACAAATATACATAGCCCTACTGAGTCATATGAAATCATGGGAAATGGGATTTGACTACTTCTGGAAATGTAGGGAATTTGTCAGTTATGGTTACTAAGGAGCAGGGCTGTAAACAATCAACTCATGAGTCAGGACAACTGTTCGTTGGGGGGAGGGGCAGATTGAAGCCAACTTCAACATCCCAAACCATTACTCATATAACATAGGAAGAGCAGATATTTTCCACAAACTTTAGTGTTTTCCATATTCTGACAGTCACTTAGAGAATGCATGAAGGACAAAAGATGCCTTTATTTCAACTTCAATATGATAGGAGCATATTCAAAGATGTCAGTGAGTGTAAACAACGCAGAGCACATGGTCATACGTATTATGTTGTACACACAGCTGGACACACATACATCAATAAGAGGTGCAGACAGGCAACATTTACTATCTGTCTAAATACTGTTTACCTGCTGTAATTATCTGCCTTTCAAAAAGCCATTAGATACTAGGCAATGGTACTTAATACATGATCAACCTATTCCTTGCCTATATAGGATTCCTAGATATGTGTGCAGGTAAGTTGTCCACTAAAGAAACTTTGTGAGCCATCAGAATTCAGTCACATAAACACCTAAGGCTATGTAATATGAGTGCTAAGGTTTTCAACACTATATAAAATTTATTTCATGTGCTATAGGTATGTCTGTTCTCAATGTTTAGCACATGACATTCACAATATCTGTGAGTTAAAGAAATGAATGAAAAACCAACTGTTCATCAACTGACTGTGGGTCCATTCTCTATCAACCACAGGCTACCATTAGGGGCGCCACAGCCTGGGTGCACTTTTGATGATAAGATCCTGTCCAAGAGAAGAAAGGGCCATGTCACAAACCGCAATGCTACAGCCATGGCTCCAATGTGCGCATGGAGACAGGAGGTTCAAGGTCAGATAAATTGGGGCAATGGAAGGGGAGCTGACCCAGGCTCCTGAGGTGATCAACAGCTCTCACAGAAACCCAGTGGCAGCAATATATGTACGAGGTGCTGTTTTCAAGAAAAAGGCTGGTACTGTCATATGTAAGGGTTGAATACATCTCTTAAGATTAAGGTGACAGGAAAAATGTGGAACCATGAATGGAATAAATGTGTTCAGCAAAAATAAATTCAGAGAAATGAAGCTCAGGAACAAACTGTGTACTAAGGGGTTGATATAGGATTGAATACTAAAATGCTGTGCAAATAAGCACGCTGTTACAGAAGAAGAGAGTAAGTCACAGGCAAAGGGAATGTGTGAGATTGGACAGGTTCAGCTGAGTTCGGCGGCCACAGCCTGATTCTTTCCACTTTCCTTCAGAAATGAGAAACCACTTCCAAAGAGGAACCAAGACTGAGGCCTTGAGGGAATGACAACTAGGGAATATTCTTCCAAGATAAGACCAGCGTCGCAGCACAGTCACCATATTTGACATCTGTGGGTGAGGCTATAAGCCCGGCAGGTGTGTACAATTTGTGAACATAACAGCCCAGGCAAAGTGAACACATAAATACATGTTCTACTGCTTCTCAGCAGTAACACCATTTCTCCACCGGTTAGCTCAATTGCTCATTTTAAATGGGAGTGATTATTAGAAAATTGTACTCAAAAACTTTCCTATACACAATTTCTCCAAATGAAAGGGAAGATAATAATGATATCGGAATTTACTGACTGACTGCATCTTCTAATGCGCACAGATCACAATTTTCAACATTTTGTGAACATCTTCAACAAAGTCACAAACAGGATAACGAATCATATTCACATTTACCATATGCACATTTTTATCAAGTGCTCTACTCCGCAGCAATTGGGATGATTCTGTTATCTGTGAGAGTAAGTCCCATGGTGGCATATGGAGGCAACAATGCCAGAGAAAAATAGACACTCAGTATGCTCCTTTTTAGATGGACACAGATCAAGCCATGATACCATATGTTTTCTTATAATTTCCTTGTCAGTATTCCAGCTATTTCAACAGGATGAGCCTGAACCATGTGAGTGTGTGGAGACTGAAGCCTGTAGCCAGCATTAGACGAGAGTGTTTCCATCTCAGAATCTATTCCAGCTCAGAATGTCTCCTCTCAAGCATGCACAGCCCTGCTGATGAAGAAGCTAAGGCAGATGCAAATGCAGTGTCTGAATCCACGCAGGAGATTCATTAGAGCTTCCCACGGTCTGCTCTACTTATTTCACACTGCCTTCAGCTATACAGAAGTACTTCAGGCAAGAGTAAGACTGAAGCCTTGGGATGGGACAAACTGACAATGTATTTGAAGAAGGGGCACAGTCCTTCAGCACAGCATTGTCACATGTGAGTCCTGAGAGAGATGACTACAGTGGTTGACACGGCTGACAGGTGTGTGGAAACCTGTTTGGAATGTCCCCAGGCACACTGGCAGACTCATGTTCATAGATCTCTACAGGCCCCATCTCCTCACACCAAAGTGGGCTCTCTTTCTCCTTGCTTGCAATTGTGTGTTTGCATGCACTTCTCTCACACATGCCTCATGGGCAAGGATGCTGAGTGCCACCATAAATGTGAAAGTCTTGATGCAAACTTAGTCACATTTTCTGTTGCTTGAGATTTTCTTTCCTCGAAATTCATCAAAACCAGCAGAAAGAACTCTGTGTTGAATCCTTTGACAGGCCTTTACCTCAGGACGTGGAACACACGACTTCTACCACCTGTCATGACATCTGCTTGCATGTCCACTTAGCCAATGAGCTCGGCTCGCTTGCAGCACATAAGAGACAGGAGTGGGTCATGAAAATATATCCTATGCACATTCAAAGGAAGAGAGAGGCCAATGCTGTGTAGGACACACAGGCAGGCAAGCTTGCTGCCTCCCAGGAAGAGGGCAAGATTGTAAGAATGGACCTACATTGGGAGAGTCCATGTGGAAGCCAGCTGTTCTTCTGTGCTTAGCCAAGATATGATCATAGCCAGTGAGGCTAGCTTTGACACAGAAGATGAAGAAGAGGCTTTGGAGGCTGATAGCCCAGCAGAAACTCTATCCCTGGAGGAGGGGCCCAGAATGGAGACATCCGAGTGGCCTGTGTGGCCAGAGAGTGGTTTTAAATGCATGGCCTGCTGCCAAGTTTACCTTGTGGGTTCCTAGGGAGTATATGCGACTGAAGAAATGGGCGAACAGTGCTCTTTTGGCAACTGACAAAGGTTATTTCATGGGCCTTAGGTTTTATACATTTCATGAAACAATGATTCTGACATAACTCAGAATTAGATCATGTCTAAGAACAGAGAGACAACAAAAAAGCTACCAAGGCGACTTAGAGTTGCTGAAATGGGGAATAGATAATACTGTCCCTCTTTCATTGACTAGACAGAGCACAGATGTCTGCCTATCTTCAGGGAGAGCACAAAAACACATCCAAGGACTACTGATTGGGGCACGAGCAAGGCCTTCCCCTTCTCTTTCCTGGAGCCTCTTCTCAACAGAGTCCCACAGGCCGCAGGTGTCCATTGTTTCCTACAGGCTGTATTCCAACACGGTTTCTGAGTGTTTCCCAGCCTGAACATCCTTGAGAAACACGTGAAGAATGGAGTCAAGGAAGGCTTCAGTTGCCACATTTTCAACCTGCATTTGCCTGGATGAAGTCAAACAAATCTTAAAAAGAAGGCAAAGAAAAGGAGGAAGAGGAAACTGCGGTAGAATACTTCTATATACAGTCGGCAAAAACATTTTCACATGAGGAAAGCATCAAGCAAAGAAGCAAAGTGATTTCAGCCTCTGAGAAGAGGGCAGGCAGCAGCCTCACTGTGCAGACACAGCTGTACCCACTGGAAGCAGCGGGAGAACCCACTTTTGATTGCACAAGCACATGATCTAGTGACCCACAGGACCATGGAACCCTGGCAGATGATTCTGCTGTTCTCTAAAGACAGAAAGAAAAGGAAACAGACCCTGGAAGAAAGACTCTATGCCCTTTCAACCATATCTACTTCGCTCATATTATCATTACTCCAGATGAGAGGAAACATCACAACAAGGCCAGAGACACAATAGACACTCAGTATGCTCCTTTTTAGAAGGGCACAGATCAAGCCATGACATCCTGTGTTTTCTTGTGATTTTCTTGTCAGAATTGCAGCTATTTCTAGAGGATATGCCTGAACCATGTGAGTGCGTGGAGATAGAAGCCTGCAGCCAGGCATTAGAGGACAGTGTTCCCAGCTCAGAATGTCTCCTCTCAAGCAGGCAGTACTGCTGATGAAGAAGCTAAGGCAGATGCAAATGCAGTGTCTGAATCCACGCAGGAGATTCATTAGAGCTTCCCATGGTCTGCTCTACTTATTTCACACTGCCTTCAGCTATACAGAAGTACTTCAGGCAAGAGTAAGACTGAAGCCTTGGGATGGGACAAACTGACAATGTATTTGAAGAAGGGGCACAGTCCTTCAGCACAGCATTGTCACATGTGAGTCCTGAGAGAGATGACTACAGTGGTTGACACGGCAGACAGGTGTGTGGAAACCTGTTTGGAATGTCCCCAGGCACACTGGCAGACTCATGTTCATAGATCTCTACAGGCCCCATCTCCTCACACCAAAGTGGGCTCTCTTTCTCCTTGCTTGCAATTGTGTGTTTGCATGCACTTCTCTCACACATGCCTCATGGGCAAGGATGCTGAGTGCTACCATAAATGTGAAAGTCTTGATGCAAACTTAATCATATTTTCTGATACTTGAGAGTTTCTTTCCTTGAAATTCATGAAAATCAGCAGAAAGAACTCTGTGTTCAATCCTTTGACAGGCCTTTACCTCAGGACATGGAACACACGACTTCTACCGCCTGTCATGACATCTGCTTGCATGTCCACTTAGCCAATGAGCTCGGCTCGCTTGCAGCACATAAGAGAAAGGAGTGGGTCATGAAAATATATCCTATGCACATTCAAAGGAAGAGAGAGGCCAATGCTGTGTATGACACACACAGGCAGGCTTGCTGCCTCCCAGGAAGAGGGCAAGATTGTAAGAATGGACCTGCATTGGGAGAGTCCATGTGGAAGCCAGCTGTTCTTCTGTGCTTAGCCAGGATATGATCATAGGCAGTGAGTCTAGCTTTGACACAGAAGATGAAGAAGAGGATTTGTGTTGCGGCCAGCTGAGCGGGTATAGCAGGCACGGCAAATGTGCGGGGGGTCAAGCACCGAGACAGAGAGACCAGTGATGGTGGGAGAAGTCTCTCTCAGGCCTCGTTATTAGCGTAATATATGCTCTTTCCCCCAAGCTCATGAACAGGACAATAGGATGCCAATGTGTCTGAAAAGGCCAGGTGCTACAGCCACAGGCCCAAATGCTGAGTGCTCAGCTTAAGGAATGCAAATCAACTCCTTAGCCCACAACAGATTTGGAGGCTGATAGCCCAGCAGAGACTGTAGCCCTGGAGGAGAGGCCCAGAATGAAGACACCTGAATGGCCTGTGAGGCCAGAGAGTGGTTTTAAATGCATGGCCTGCTGCGGAGAGTTTCCCAGCTTGGATATCTTTGAGAAACACGTGAAGAATGGAGTTCAGGAAGGCTTCAGTTGCCACATTTTCAACCTGCAGTTGCCTGGATGAAGTCAAACAAATCTTAAAAAGAAGGCAAAGAAAAGGAGGAAGAGGAAACTGCGGTAGAATACTTCTATATACAGTCAGCAGAAACATTTTCACATGAGGAAAGCATCAAGCAAATAAGCAAAGTGATTTCAGCCTCTGAGAAGAGGGCAGGCAGCAGCCTCATTGTGCAGACACAGCTGTACCCACTGGAAGCAGCGGGAAGACCCACTTTTGATTGCACAAGCACATGATCTAGTGACCCACAGGACCATGGAACCCTGGCAGATGATTCTGCTATGCTCTAAAGACAGAAAGAAAAGGAAACAGACCCTGGAAGAAAGACTCTATGCCCTTTGAACCATTTCTACTTCGCTCATATTATCATCACTTTAGATGAGAGGAAAAATCACAACAAGGCCAGAGACAAAAAAGCCACTCAGTATGCTCCTTTTTAGATGGACACAGATCAAGCCATGACATCCTGTGTTTTCTTGTGAGTTTTTTTTTTCAGAATTGCAGCTAATTCAAGAAGATATGCCTGAGCCATGTGAGTGCATGGAGATTGAAGCCTGCAGCCAGGCATTAGAGGACAGTGTTTCCAGCTCAGAATGTCTCCTCTCAAGCAGGCTGTAAAGCTGATGAAGAAGCTAAGGCAGATGCAAATGCAGTGTCTGAATCCACGCAGGAGATTCATTAGAGCTTCCCATGGTCTGCTCTACTTATTTCACACTGCCTTCAGCTATACAGAAGTACTTCAGGCAAGAGTAAGACTGAAGCCTTGGGATGGGACAAACTGACAATGTATTTGAAGAAGGGGCACAGTCCTTCAGCACAGCATTGTCACATGTGAGTCCTGAGAGAGATGACTACAGTGGTTGACACGGCTGACAGGTGTGTGGAAACCTGTTTGGAATGTCCCCAGGCACACTGGCAGACTCATGTTCATAGATCTCTACAGGCCCCATCTCCTCACACCAAAGTGGGCTCTCTTTCTCCTTGCTTGCAATTGTGTGTTTGCATGCACTTCTCTCACACATGCCTCATGGGCAAGGATGCTGAGTGCTACCATAAATGTGAAAGTCTTGATGCAAACTTAATCATATTTTCTGATACTTGAGAGTTTCTTTCCTTGAAATTCATGAAAATCAGCAGAAAGAACTCTGTGTTCAATCCTTTGACAGGCCTTTACCTCAGGACATGGAACACACGACTTCTACCGCCTGTCATGACATCTGCTTGCATGTCCACTTAGCCAATGAGCTCGGCTCGCTTGCAGCACATAAGAGAAAGGAGCGGGTCATGAAAATATATCCTATGCACATTCAAAGGAAGAGAGAGGCCAATGCTGTGTATGACACACACAGGCAGGCTTGCTGCCTCCCAGGAAGAGGGCAAGATTGTAAGAATGGACCTGCATTGGGAGAGTCCATGTGGAAGCCAGCTGTTCTTCTGTGCTTAGCCAGGATATGATCATAGGCAGTGAGTCTAGCTTTGACACAGAAGATGAAGAAGAGGATTTGTGTTGCGGCCAGCTGAGCGGGTATAGCAGGCACGGCAAATGTGCGGGGGTCAAGCACCGAGACAGAGAGACCAGTGATGGTGGGAGAAGTCTCTCTCAGGCCTCGTTATTAGCGTAATATATGCTCTTTCCCCCAAGCTCATGAACAGGACAATAGGATGCCAATGTGTCTGAAAAGGCCAGGTGCTACAGCCACAGGCCCAAATGCTGAGTGCTCAGCTTAAGGAATGCAAATCAACTCCTTAGCCCACAACAGATTTGGAGGCTGATAGCCCAGCAGAGACTGTAGCCCTGGAGGAGAGGCCCAGAATGAAGACACCTGAATGGCCTGTGAGGCCAGAGAGTGGTTTTAAATGCATGGCCTGCTGCGGAGAGTTTCCCAGCTTGGATATCTTTGAGAAACACGTGAAGAATGGAGTTCAGGAAGGCTTCAGTTGCCACATTTTCAACCTGCAGTTGCCTGGATGAAGTCAAACAAATCTTAAAAAGAAGGCAAAGAAAAGGAGGAAGAGGAAACTGCGGTAGAATACTTCTATATACAGTCAGCAGAAACATTTTCACATGAGGAAAGCATCAAGCAAATAAGCAAAGTGATTTCAGCCTCTGAGAAGAGGGCAGGCAGCAGCCTCATTGTGCAGACACAGCTGTACCCACTGGAAGCAGCGGGAAGACCCACTTTTGATTGCACAAGCACACGATCTAGTGACCCACAGGACCATGGAACCCTGGCAGATGATTCTGCTATGCTCTAAAGACAGAAAGAAAAGGAAACAGACCCTGGAAGAAAGACTCTATGCCCTTTGAACCATTTCTACTTCGCTCATATTATCATCACTTTAGATGAGAGGAAAAATCACAACAATGCCAGAGACAAAAAAGCCACTCAGTATGCTCCTTTTTAGATGGACACAGATCAAGCCATGACATCCTGTGTTTTCTTGTGAGTTTTTTTTTTCAGAATTGCAGCTAATTCAAGAAGATATGCCTGAGCCATGTGAGTGCATGGAGATTGAAGCCTGCAGCCAGGCATTAGAGGACAGTGTTTCCAGCTCAGAATGTCTCCTCTCAAGCAGGCTGTAAAGCTGATGAAGAAGCTAAGGCAGATGCAAATGCAGTGTCTGAATCCACCCAGGAGATTCATTAGAGCTTCCCACGGTCTGCTCTACTTATTTCACACTGCCTTCAGCTATACAGAAGTACTTCAGGCAAGAGTAAGACTGAAGCCTTGGGATGGGACAAACTGACAATGTATTTGAAGAAGGGGCACAGTCCTTCAGCACAGCGTTGTCACATGTGAGTCCTGAGAGAGATGACTACAGTGGTTGACACGGCTGACAGGTGTGTGGAAACCTGTTTGGAATGTCCCCAGGCACACTGGCACAGACTCATGTTCATAGATCTCTACAGGCCCCATCTCCTCACACCAAAGTGGGCTCTCTTTCTCCTTGCTTGCAATTGTGTGTTTGCATGCACTTCTCTCATACATGCCTCATGGGCAAGGATGCTGAGTGCTACCACAAATGTGAAAGTCTTGATGCAAACTTATTCACATTTTCTGACACTTGAGATTTTCTTTCCTCGAAATTCATCAAAACCAGCAGAAAGAACTCTGTGTTCAATCCTTTGACAGGCCTTTACCTCAGGACATGGAACACACGACTTCTACCACCTGTCATGACATCTGCTTGCATGTCCACTTAGCCAATGAGCCCGGCTCGCTTGCAGCACATACCAGACAGGAGTGGGTCATGAAAATATATCCTATGCACATTCAAAGGAAGAGAGAGGCCAATGCTGTGTAGGACACACAGGCAGGCAAGCTTGCTGCCTCCCAGGAAGAGGGCAAGATTGTAAGAATGGACCTACATTGGGAGAGTCCATGTGGAAGCCAGCTGTTCTTCTGTGCTTAGCCAGGATATGATCATAGCCAGTGAGGCTAGCTTTGACACAGAAGATGAAGAAGAGGCTTTGGAGGCTGATAGCCCAGCAGAAACTCTATCCCTGGAGGAGGGGCCCAGAATGGAGACATCCGAGTGGCCTGTGTGGCCAGAGAGTGGTTTTAAATGCATGGCCTGCTGCCAAGTTTACCTTGTGGGTTCCTAGGGAGTATATGCGACTGAAGAAATGGGCGAACAGTGCTCTTTTGGCAACTGACAAAGTTTATTTCATGGGCCTTAGGTTTTATACATTTCATGAAACAATGATTCTGACATAACTCAGAATTAGATCATGTCTAAGAACAGAGAGACAACAAAAAAGCTACCAAGGCGACTTAGAGTTGCTGAAATGGGGAATAGATAATACTGTCCCTCTTTCATTGACTAGACAGAGCACAGATGTCTGCCTATCTTCAGGGAGAGCACAAAAACACATCCAAGGACTACTGATTGGGGCACGAGCAAGGCCTTCCCCTTCACTTTCCTAGAGCCTCTTCTCAACAGAGTCCCACAGGCCGCAGGTGTCCATGGTTTCCTACAGACTGTATTCCAACACAGTTTCTGAGTGTTTCCCAGCCTGGACATCCTTGAGAAACACGTGAAGAATGGAGTTCAGGAAGGCTTCAGTTGCCACATTTTCAACCTGCATTTGCCTGGATGAAGTCAAACAAATCTTAAAAAGAAGGTAAAGAAAAGGAGGAAGAGGAAACTGAGGTAGAATACTTGTATATACAGTCGGCAGAAACATTTTCACATGAGGAAAGCATCAAGCAAATAAGCAAAGTGATTTCAGCCTCTGAGAAGAGGACAGGCAGCAGCCTCACTGTGCAGACACAGCTGTACCCACTGGAAGCAGCGGGAAGACCCACTTTTGATTGCAAAGCACATGGTCTAGTGACCCACAGGACCATGGAACCCTGGCAGATGATTCTGCTATGCTCTAAAGACAGAAAGAAAAGGAAACAGACCCTGGAAGAAAGACTCTATGCCCTTTGAACCATTTCTACTTCGCTCATATTATCATCACTTTAGATGAGAGGAAAAATCACAACAAGGCCAGAGACAAAAAAGCCACTCAGTATGCTCCTTTTTAGATGGACACAGATCAAGCCATGACATCCTGTGTTTTCTTGTGAGTTTTTTTTCAGAATTGTAGCTAATTCAAGAAGATATGCCTGAACCATGTGAGTGCATGGAGATTGAAGTGGGCAGCCAGGCATTAGACGAGAGTGTTTCCAGCTCAGAATGTCTCCTCTCAAGCAGGCAGTACTGCTGATGAAGAAGCTAAGGCAGATGCAAATGCAGTGTCTGAATCCACCCAGGAGATTCATTAGAGCTTCCCACGGTCTGCTCTACTTATTTCACACTGCCTTCAGCTATACAGAAGTACTTCAGGCAAGAGTAAGACTGAAGCCTTGGGATGGGACAAACTGACAATGTATTTGAAGAAGGGGCACAGTCCTTCAGCACAGCATTGTCACATGTGAGTCCTGAGAGAGATGACTACAGTGGTTGACACGGCTGACAGGTGTGTGGAAACCTGTTTGGAATGTCCCCAGGCACACTGGCACAGACTCATGTTCATAGATCTCTACAGGCCCCATCTCCTCACACCAAAGTGGGCTCTCTTTCTCCTTGCTTGCAATTGTGTGTTTGCATGCACTTCTCTCACACAAGCTTCATGGGCAAGGATGCTGAGTGCTACCATAAATGTGAAAGTCTTGATGCAAACTTAGTCATATTTTCTGTTGCTTGAGATTTTCTTTCCTCGAAATTCATCAAAACCAGCAGAAAGAACTCTGTGTTCAATCCTGTGACAGGCCTTTACCTCAGGACATGGAACACACGACTTCTACCACCTGTCATGACATCTGCTTGCATGTCCACTGAGCCAATGAGCCCGGCTCACTTGCAGCACATAAGAGAAAGGAGTGGGTCATGAAAATATATCCTATGCACATTCAAAGGAAGAGAGAGGACAATGCTGTGTAGGACACACAGGCAGGCTTGCTGCCTCCCAGGAAGAGGGCAAGATTGTAAGAATGGACCTACATTGGGAGAGTCCATTTGGAAGCCAGCTGTTCTTCTGTGCTTAGCCAGGATATGATCATAGCCAGTGAGTCTAGCTTTGACACAGAAGATGAAGAAGAGGATTTGTGTCACGGTCTGCTGAGCTGGTGGTATAGCAGTCATGGTGAATCTCCGGGAGTCAATCACTGAAACATGGAGACCAGTGATGGTGGGAGAAGTCTCTCTCAGGCCTCTTTATTAGCCTAATATATGCTCTTTCTCCCAAGCCCACGAACAGGACAATAGGATGCCAATGTGTCTGAAAAGGCCAGGTGCTACAGCCACAGGCCCAAATGCTGAGTGCTCAGCTTAAGGAATGTAAATCAAATCCTTAGCCCACAACAGATTTGGAGGCTGACAGCCCAGCAGAGACTCTATCCCTGGAGGAGAGGCCCAGAATGAAGACACCTGAATGGCCTGTGAGGCCAGAGAGTGGTTTTAAATGCATGGCCTGTTGCTGAGTGTTTCCCAGCCTGGACATCCTTGAGAAACACGTGAAGAATGGAGTTCAGGAAGGCTTCAGCTGCCACATTTTCAACCTGCAGTTGCCTGGATGAAGTCCAAAGAATCTTAAAAAGAAGGCAAAGAGAAGGAGGAAGAGGAAACTGCGGTAGAATACTTGTATATACAGTCAGTAGAAACATTTTCACATGAGGAAAGCATCAAGCAAATAAGCAAAGTGATTTCAGCCTCTGAGAAGAGGGCAGGCAGCAGCATCACTGTGCAGACACAGCTGTACCCACTGGAAGCAGCGGGAGGACCCACTTTTGATTGCACAAACCCACAACCTAGTGACCCACAGGACCATGGAACCCTGGCAGATGATTCTGCTGTTCTCTAAAGACAGAAAGAAAAGGAAACAGACCCTGGAGGAAAGACTCTAAGCCCTTTCAACCATATCTACTTCACTCATATTATCATCACTCCAGATGAGAGGAAAAGTCACTGCCTGGAAGATGCTGTTTTTGTTTGAAAGGAAATTGTGAGATCTATCAGGTAGGTAAAACCCCGAATTCGATAGTCACTTTTTTTGGAAAAGTAGGATTTGTGGAAATTCTGCTTGGTTGACAGCACTAGGGCCCACATCCTGGCCTTGCCCTGCCAGTGACTTGGATCAAAGGCTATATTAGTGTGAGCAGGAGTCTGCGGACAGAGAAGCAGAGGTGCTCTTTGGTTGGCATCCTTGTTCATGTTTCACAGCATTTTCATGCAGGAGAGTGGGCACATGTATCCTTTAGTGAATTGTCACCGTGATTGTTTATGGTTTATGTTGCAGTATGAAGGAATTTGTCATCAAACCGCAGCAGACACATTGAGCAGAAACAACACTGCAAAGATTTTGCAAAGCCAGTGTTTAGTGTAACAAATGAGTGTATATGTTGTTAAGTAGTGTTCCAATGAAGGGCTCATAATGCATGCTCTGAAAGCTACTGATGAAATGGCAGCTGTACAGAGTGTTACACTTTCTGATTCATGTTGGGAATTCTGTACAAGGCTAATGCCTAGTCACTGCAGTAGCTTAGACTGCCTTCCTCTGACAACTGATCACTTTCTTTGTTTTGATTTTCTTACATTGGCAAAGGCTCACTCCACTGGAATGAAGGTGGCCATTATAATCTAGACAGCCATCCTCATGACCCTCACGGCATCAAGTGAGGGCTCGTTTCCAGAAAGAAGGAAGAGATCATCTGCAGCTACTCCCCAATCCACTGGTGTAGCTGCGGTGCCAACAGTAAAGAGAATATCCGGGCACTAGAAGCCCTAGGTACTCTGGAAACACATTCTTCCCGAGGCCCCATCCTACTGGCCCCTCTGGAGGCCAGGGCACAAGTGAACACACCTCCATGACTCCCTTTGATGAACAGAACAGTACATGTGGAGAGATAGATGCAGACCATGGGAGCAAGCTTCCCATTTGCAGAATCATGAATAACAGCTCGGCTGGATTTTAGGATGAAGGTCGCTTAATTGCCTGAGTACTTAGGATACTCTTGTTTGTCCTTCTGCTCATCCTCTACCGTAAAACCATTTGATTTCATGTGCATTTGGACACATGCTCTTCAGCTGATAAACTCATGCCCCAGACCAGATCCTGCCCTCTCTCCCCTCACCTTCACTGCTTCCCCTTCTCTCCAGCCCACAGGGACATCAAGATGTGCTTGATGCAGAAAACATTATCATAAAGGACCCAAATGATATAAATTGCAATATCCATTCCCTCCTCTCAGTACTTCTTACTTTCTAAGTGACCTTCAACAAACATTTGATACATACTTCTGCATCATTTTTAGGCACAGACCTTTTCTCTGCTCATTACCTGGTGGGAGAACAAGACTTGTTATTGGGAAAAGCAAATCAGATCCTATATGGATGCAACCAAAAGCAACTTAAAGCTACTCCTTGGCTCTTCTGAGCAATGCACATGTTGGTGAACAAGTGCTTCTACAGTCACAGTGGGAGGAGGGAACATGTCATCAATCACCTGAGACAATCAAATCTATGTCTAAGTCGGAGTCCCTCCAACCATGTTGACATTTTTAGCTTAAAAACTTAGGAGTATAAAAGCTAGACATTTTTGGAATATGTCATTGCATATTCACTTATTTGCCATTTATTCTTACCTAGTCTTGTGTGTCCACAAAGAAAAAACTGTGCTCTTCACCCGCATAAAGCTGTACAGTGGAATAACAGCCTTCAACTGTGTTTTCTATGAGTTACATTTAAAATGAGTAAAGCTTGAAACTGCATTGTGGCAGCCGGGCATCTGTTTGGAAACTTGTATTTGGTTAACTTGATTGATAATGTGTTCCCTCCTTCTTCAGAACTATGTGTATGGGAAGAGCAAGTGAGCCTGTGTGTGAACTCATTGGAGACAAGAGGCAGACTGCAGTCACTTTGGCATTATCTGTGTAGCATTTTTCTCCTCTTCTTTCATACAAATACAGCCTTTGCAACTCTGTACATGGGCAAGTGAGCCATCCAAAGAGTGAGGTCTGTTCTTCTCCACTTGGCTTCTGTGACTGACCTAGGAGTTAACATATGTCTATGTCAGATCAATTTAAGCTGCATACTGACACTCCAAAAGTTACAATCAGTCAAACAAACAAACAAACAAACAAAAAACATTTTAAAAAGCACCAACACAGAACAATCTTGACTGAGGCTGTGCACATTTGCTTTGGGTTACATTTAGTCAGTGATGGACTGAGTTCCATGGTTCTCTGTTGCTGTACTTGAGTCAACCCTCTGTTCCGATGCCTGTGTATAGTAACTGCTGCTTCAATTTGTTAAGCATCCCACCAAACATCACTGTTAGGCCAATCTGTACTACAACTTTAAATCAAGATGAGACAGAGATTTAGCAGGTTTCTATAAATCATCTGCCACTTGAAGTGAGTTTAAAAATTCTCTGCTCCTGGGCCCGGCGGCGTGGCCTAGTGGCTAAAGTCCTCGCCTTGAAAGCCCCGGGATCCCATATGGGCGCCGGTTCTAATCCCAGCAGCTCCACTTCCCATCCAGCTCCCTGCTTGTGGCCTGGGAAAGCAGTGGAGGACGGCCCAATGCCTTGGGACACTGCACCCGCGTGGGAGACCCGGAAGAGGTTCCAGGTTCCCGGCTTCGGATCGGCGCGCATCGGCCCGTTGCGGCTCACTTGGGGAGTGGATCATCGGACGGAAGATCTTCCTCTCTGTCTCTCCTCCTCTGTGTATATCTGGCTGTAATAAAATGAATAAATCTTTAAAAAAAAAAAAAATTCTCTGCT
Organism: Ochotona princeps; assembly: GCF_030435755.1. Taxonomy (NCBI): domain Eukaryota; kingdom Metazoa; phylum Chordata; class Mammalia; order Lagomorpha; family Ochotonidae; genus Ochotona; species Ochotona princeps. The sequence continues at coordinate 2,894 of NW_026700009.1, read as the reverse complement.
CCTGCAGTTTCTCCAGTTACTCTTTTTTGAAATATTGGATTGTTTTGTTACTTGAATTATTTATCTTTCAATAAAGTTTCATTTTATTTCCATTATCCTCAGTGCCTTACTCCTGAATAATTTTGCAAATTTTATTGTGAACTAAACTGTTTCCTCTTTGCTATATAACACTAGGAACTTAACTTTCAATCTGAGTCTGATTTGGTATTTGTAATCCAAAATTCCTCTTTGCCTCCCATCACTCCCAGACTAAAAAATTACCATTCTCTACTCATACTGTGTTTTTTGTTTTAAAAAAATTACATGCATTTTTTTTTAAAGTGTTACATAGGTGAAGGTATTGGAGACCCATGCAGGCTGCTAGGAAGGGAAGGGATTTGTGGGGTGGAAAATGGATGAGGAAAAAATTCCTAGCCTTGGCCCCAGCATGATGGCTCAGTGGCTAAAACCCTTGCCTTGCAAGCACCAGGATCCCATATGGGCAATAGTTTGTGTCCTGACTGCTCTGCTTCCATCCAGCTCCCTCTTGTGGCCACGGAAAGCAGTGGAGGAAGGCCCAAAGCCTTGAGAGCTGCACCCACATGGGAGACTTGGAAGAAGCTCCAAGTCCTGGCTTCAGATAAGCTCAGCTCCAGTTATAGCAGCCACTTGGGGAGTGAGCCAGCAAATGGAAGACCTATCCCTCTGTCTCTCCTCCTCTCTGTGAATTGGCTTTTCAAATAAAAATAAAAACATTTCTTCCAAAAAAAAAAATGAAACAGACCTGCTCTTCCTCCTGTAATAGAGGTTTGAGGGAGGGGGAGTATGGCGTTACACTGCAGTGTTCCTTGCTGCCATATCGTATCAGCACTGGGGCACGAGAAGGTTCCCTGATTTCATCCCATGGGCCCTGATACAGAGAAAAATGTCCCGAGTGTTATTTGAGAAGTCTCAGTTCTGCAAGATGGTGTTGGATTCATTGCAGCAGGTAAGAGATACCATTTCCCATACTTGCTGGCTGCCTATGTTTCTGCATGTCCATAGCCATATGTACTTGGTGTAGAATTTGGTCTATAGCATCATTCAACCTGCTTTTCTTTCCTTGTTTTGGGTGAGCCACTCAAAATTCTTTGTGTAAAGACAGGACAGCCAGCCACTCGGATTAAACAGAGTTGGAGTTGGCAACAGGGTTGGCCGAGCCCTACAACATGCTCTCGAAGGTCACATCAGATGTCCATGTGGTGCAACTGAAGCTTGGGTGTCAGATGGAGTGGATCATTTGGGCCAACTACTAAGAGCCCCTGCTGAGTCGAAATCCAGCCCCAGATTCTTGTGCACTGATGGGCGCTGCTGCCTGCTCAGGGTGACTCCTGATAGTTCCACCAGGACCTTGAACACACCCTGCCCTGTGTTTACCAGCAGGTGCTTTCACCTGGTCCAGTCTTCCCCTCTACCTGACCTCACTTGAAGTGGCAGGTGCTGTAGCCTAGATAGGAGATCCCTTAAGACCTCTTCCGCGCCTGACCCTAGAACCAACTCTCAAGTGTGCTGGTGAGTGTAGAAGCCTACAGACAGCAGGCCTGTCCCGGCCATGAAATCTCATGTGCACTAGTGGGTGCTGTAGCCACACCTAATCTGTCCACAGACCCAGCTCTCACACCAGTGGGTGCTATAGCCTGGTTCAGCTCACACTCAGGTCTACCACTTTCTTGTACTGGTGGGTCTTGTGGCCTAGTCAAGGAGAATCCTGAGGCCCCTTCCAGGCCCCTAACTGAACCTGGATGAACTGTTCACCAGCAATTCCTGCAGCCTGTCTTGGACCTCTCTGCCTCAGACCAAACTCTCATATGTACTAGTAGGTGCTGTAGCCTGGCCTGATCCACCTCCAGACCTAGCTCTTTCACACTCTGGTTGTTTTTATGGTCAGGCCTGTCCTGCTTCTAGACCCTGTTCCTAATTGTTTCTGTGGCGGCTGCAGGTAGAAGGGAAGACACATGAGGATGCCTACCTGTCTCACTGCTTGACCTGGATGTTATGTTCAGTGGTGGGTGCTGCAGCCTAGCATAGCCCAGGCCACATTGAGACCCAGTTTTCACATGTGTCAACAGGTGTTGTGGCCTGGCCTGGCCTGATCCACCCCAACCCCGCTCCTTCGTGCCAGCAGGTTGTTGCAGCCTTTGCCTTTCTTCCTTTATTATGCTACTAAGTATTTTCTTAAGGTTCCAGTGGGCTGCAATATCCTCCAGGCGCATCTGGGTGTATCATACATGGCTCAATCTAAGCCACTGTGCTAACACAATTGTGATACATGTACTCCACTGTCAGACCACACATCCTGTGATTCTCTCCATGGTTGGAGTTCTGTGTCCAGTGGTTCATTTTGGGAAATCCCCCAAAAGAAATTTCATCTGAAGTGATTCCAGATCTGACTTATGTGTGCTTGTGAATATGGGGTCTGGCTCAGTCTGTAGCCCATATCAGCCTATGCACACACTGGTGTTTGCAATTGTTGAGGCAGTTCTTTCTCCAGCCCTGCCTATTATGCAAAACAGTGGGTGCTATGGCTCAGCCCAACCTGCCAAGGACACAAAACTTGCACTCACCACTGATGTGGAGCGCATTCATTGCAACCTGCAATAACCTTCACCAGGTCTGCACACAGCCCTGTTTTTATTCTTGTAAGTACATACAGCAGAAGGGTCTGGTCTGTCTGACACTCCACACATCAATGGGCATTGGAGCCTAGCTCAACCCAACTGACTCCACTATCAACCCCACACTCATGACAGCGGATGCCAACTCTTGTCTAGCCAGGGTCTGCCACCAGCATGGTTCCCATGCTCACCTGTGGGATTTGTAACAAATCACAGAGTTGCTCACTATTTCCTTTCTGGACACACTTCCTAACCAGGATC
>NW_026700008.1:0-39145 GCF_030435755.1 Ochotona princeps | reverse complement strand
GAATGTGGAGTTGGTGGCATGTGAAACCCGCATGTGGAGCATTCGTTTGTGTGGATGCTCACCAAGATTCATTTCAGTCCTAGGCACTCAAAGGGCACTAAGCATAGATTGTGAAAACTGAGTTTCCTTGAGAGCTGCTTGGAAGCCTGATGGTGTGTGAAGTTAGTGAGCCAAATGGAGTTGTTCTCCCACAAGAACCCCTTGGCTGATCCTTCTTCAATATGCCCTTCACCAACATGCAGTGTTTCCTTGATTGAATTAGCTCTCACACCAATATTTGCGTCTAGAGCCTTTGCATTGAGGGCTATCTGAAAACGGCTGTGGCGCTGAAGTTGCCTGTGAATGTGGAGTTGGTGGCATGTGAAACCCGCATGTGGAGCATTCATTTGTGTGGGATGCTCACCAAGCTTCATTTTAGTCCTAGGCACTCAAAGGGCACTAAGCATAGAGTGTGAAAACTGAGTTTCCTTGAGAGCTGGTTGGAAGCCTGATGAGTGTGAAGTTAGTGAGCCAAATGGAGTTGTTCTCCCACAAGTACCACTCGGCTGATCCTTCTTCAATATGCCCTTCACCAACATGCAGTGTTTCCTTGATTGAATTAGCTCTCACACCAATATTTGTGTCTAGAGCCTTTGCATTGAGGGCTATCTGAAAACGGCTGTGGCGCTGAAGTTGCCTGTGAATGTGGAGTTGGTGGCATGTGAAACCCGCATGTGGAGCATTCGTTTGTGTGGGATGCTCACCAAGATTCATTTCAGTCCTAGGCACTCAAAGGGCACTAAGCATAGATTGTGAAAACTGAGTTTCCTTGAGAGCTGCTTGGAAGCCTGATGGTGTGTGAAGTTAGTGAGCCAAATGGAGTTGTTCTCCCACAAGAACCCCTTGGCTGATCCTTCTTCAATATGCCCTTCACCAACATGCAGTGTTTCCTTGATTGAATTAGCTCTCACACCAATATTTGCGTCTAGAGCCTTTGCATTGAGAGCTATCTGAAAACGGCTGTGGCGCTGAAGTTGCCTGTGAATGTGGAGTTGTTGGCATGTGAAACCCGCATGTGGAGCATTCGTTTGTGTGGGATGCTCTACCAGGTTCATTCCTAGATAATGCACTCAAAGGGCACTAAGCATAGAGTGTGAAAACTGAGTTTCCTTGAGAGCTGCTGGGAAGCCTGATGGTGTGTGCAGTTAGTGAGCCAAATGGAGTTGTTCTCCCACAAGAACCCCTCGGCTGATCCTTCTTCAATATGCCCTTCACCAACATGCAGTGTTTCCTTGATTGAATTAGCTCTCACACCAATATTTGCGTCTAGAGCCTTTGCATTGAGGGCTATCTGAAAACGGCTGTGGCGCTCAAGTTGCCTGTGAATGTGGAGTTGTTGGCATGTGAAACCCGCATGTGGATCATTCGTTTGTGTGGCATGCTCACCAAGATTCATTTCAGTCCTAGGCACTCAAAGGGCACTAAGCATAGAGTGTGAAAACTGAGTGTCCTTGAGAGCTGGTTGGAAGCCTGATGGTGTGTGAAGTTAGTGAGCCAAATGGAGTTGTTCTCCCACAAGAACCACTCGGCTGATCCTTCTTCAATATGCCCTTCACCAACATGCAGTGTTTCCTTGATTGAATTAGCTCTCACACCAATATTTGCGTCTAGAGCCTTTGCATTGAGGGCTATCTGAAAACGGCTGTGGCGCTGAAGTTGCCTGTGAATGTGGAGTTGTTGGCATGTGAAACTCGGATGTGGAGCATTCGTTTGTGTGGGATGCTCTACCAGGTTCATTCCTAGATAATGTACTCAAAGGGCACTAAGCATAGAGTGTGAAAACTGAGTTTCCTTGAGAGCTGCTTGGAAGCCTGATGTGTGTGAAGTTAGTGAGCCAAATGGAGTTGTTCTCCCACAAGAACCACTCGGCTGAACCTTCTTCAATATGCCCTTCACCAACATGCAGTGTTTCCTTGATTGAATTAGCTCTCACACCAATATTTGCGTCTAGAGCCTTTGCATTGAGGGCTATCTGAAAACGGCTGTGGCGCTGAAGTTGCCTGTGAATGTGGAGTTGGTGGCATGTGAAACTCGGATGTGGAGCATTCGTTTGTGTGGGACGCTCTACCAGATTCATTCCTAGATAATGCACTCAAAGGGCACTAAGCATAGAGTGTGAAAACTGAGTTTCCTTGAGAGCTGCTGGGAAGCCTGATGGTGTGTGAAGTTAGTGATCCCAATGGAGTTGTTCTCCCACAAGAACCACTCGGCTGATCCTTCCTCAATATGCCCTTCACCAACATGCAGTGTTTCCTTGATTGAATTAGCTCTCACAACAACATTTGCGTCTAGAGCCTTTGCATTGAGGACTATCTGAAAGCGGCTGTGGCGCTGAAGTTGCCTGTGAATGTGGAGTTGGTGGCATGTGAAACCCGCATGTGGAGCATTCGTTTGTGTGGGATGCTCACCAAGATTCATTTCAGTCCTAGGCACTCAAAGGGCACTAAGCATAGATTGTGAAAACTGAGTTTCCTTGAGAGCTGCTTGGAAGCCTGATGGTGTGTGAAGTTAGTGAGCCAAATGGAGTTGTTCTCCCACAAGAACCCCTTGGCTGATCCTTCTTCAATATGCCCTTCACCAACATGCAGTGTTTCCTTGATTGAATTAGCTCTCACACCAATATTTGCGTCTAGAGCCTTTGCAGTGAGGGCTATCTGAAAACGGCTGTGGCGCTGAAGTTGCCTGAGAATGTGGAGTTGGTGGCATGTGAAACCCGCATGTGGAGCATTCGTTTGTGTGGGATGCTCACCAAGCTTCATTTTAGTCCTAGGCACTCAAAGGGCACTAAGCATAGAGTGTGAAAACTGAGTTTCCTTGAGAGCTGGTTGGAAGCCTGATGAGTGTGAAGTTAGTGAGCCAAATGGAGTTGTTCTCCCACAAGTACCACTCGGCTGATCCTTCTTCAATATCCCCTTCACCAACATGCAGTGTTTCCTTGATTGAATTAGCTCTCACACCAATATTTGTGTCTAGAGCCTTTGCATTGAGGGCTATCTGAAAACGGCTGTGGCGCTCAAGTTGCCTGTGAATGTGGAGTTGGTGGCATGTGAAACCCGCATGTGGAGCATTCGTTTGTGTGGGATGCTCACCAAGATTCATTTCAGTCCTAGGCACTCAAAGGGCACTAAGCATAGATTGTGAAAACTGAGTTTCCTTGAGAGCTGCTTGGAAGCCTGATGGTGTGTGAAGTTAGTGAGCCAAATGGAGTTGTTCTCCCACAAGAACCCCTTGGCTGATCCTTCTTCAATATGCCCTTCACCAACATGCAGTGTTTCCTTGATTGAATTAGCTCTCACACCAATATTTGCGTCTAGAGCCTTTGCATTGAGAGCTATCTGAAAACGGCTGTGGCGCTGAAGTTGCCTGTGAATGTGGAGTTGGTGGCATGTGAAACCCGCATGTGGAGCATTCGTTTGTGTGGGATGCTCTACCAGGTTCATTCCTAGATAATGCACTCAAAGGGCACTAAGCATAGAGTGTGAAAACTGAGTGTCCTTGAGAGCTGGTTGGAAGCCTGATGGTGTGTGAAGTTAGTGAGCCAAATGGAGTTGTTCTCCCACAAGAACCACTCGGCTGATCCTTCTTCAATATGCCCTTCACCAACATGCAGTGTTTCCTTGATTGAATTAGCTCTCACACCAATATTTGCGTCTAGAGCCTTTGCAGTGAGGGATATCTGAAAACGGCTGTGGCGCTGAAGTTGCCTGTGAATGTGGAGTTGTTGGCATGTGAAACTCGGATGTGGAGCATTCGTTTGTGTGGGATGCTCTACCAGGTTCATTCCTAGATAATGTACTCAAAGGGCACTAAGCATAGAGTGTGAAAACTGAGTTTCCTTGAGAGCTGCTTGGAAGCCTGATGGTGTGTGAAGTTAGTGAGCCAAATGGAGTTGTTCTCCCACAAGAACCACTCGGCTGAACCTTCTTCAATATGCCCTTCACCAACATGCAGTGTTTCCTTGATTGAATTAGCTCTCACACCAATATTTGCGTCTAGAGCCTTTGCATTGAGGGCTATCTGAAAACGGCTGTGGCGCTGAAGTTGCCTGTGAATGTGGAGTTGGTGGCATGTGAAACCCGCATGTGGAGCATTCGTTTGTGTGGGATGCTCACCAAGCTTCATTTCAGTCCTAGGCACTCAAAGGGCACTAAGCATAGAGTGTGAAAACTGAGTTTCCTTGAGAGCTGCTTGGAAGCCTGATGGTGTGTGAAGTTAGTGAGCCAAATGGAGTTGTTCTCCCACAGGAACCACTCGGCTGATCCTTCTTCAATATGCCCTTCACCAACATGCAGTGTTTCCTTGATTGAATTAGCTCTCACACCAATATTTGCGTCTAGAGCCTTTGCATTGAGGGCTATCTGAAAACGGCTGTGGCGCTCAAGTTGCCTGTGAATGTGGAGTTGGTGGCATGTGAAACCCGCATGTGGAGCATTCGTTTGTGTGGCATGCTCACCAAGATTCATTTCAGTCGTAGGCACTCAAAGGGCACTAAGCATAGAGTGTGAAAACTGAGATTCCTTGAGAGCTGCTTGGAAGCCTGATGGTGTGTGAAGTTAGTGAGCCAAATGGAGTTGTTCTCCCACAAGAACCACTCGGCTGATCCTTCTTCAATATGCCCTTCACCAACATGCAGCGCATCCTTGATTGAATTAGCTCTCACACCAATATTTGCGTCTAGAGCCTTTGCATTGAGGGCTATCTGAAAACGGCTGTGGCGCTGAAGTTGCCTGTGAATGTGGAGTTGGTGGCATGTGAAACCTGCATGTGGAGCATTCGTTTGTGTGGGATGCTCTACCAGGTTCATTCCTAGATAATGCACTCAAAGGGCACTAAGCATAGAGTGTGAAAACTGAGTTTCCTTGAGAGCTGCTTGGAAGCCTGATGGTGTGTGAAGTTAGTGAGCCAAATGGAGTTGTTCTCCCACAAGAACCACTCGGCTGATCCTTCTTCAATATGCCCTTCACCAACATGCAGTGTTTCCTTGATTGAATTAGCTCTCACACCAATATTTGCGTCTAGAGCCTTTGCAGTGAGGGCTATCTGAAAACGGCTGTGGCGCTGAAGTTGCCTGTGAATGTGGAGTTGTTGGCATGTGAAACTCGGATGTGGAGCATTCGTTTGTGTGGGATGCTCTACCAGGTTCATTCCTAGATAATGTACTCAAAGGGCACTAAGCATAGAGTGTGAAAACTGAGTTTCCTTGAGAGCTGCTTGGAAGCCTGATGGTGTGTGAAGTTAGTGAGCCAAATGGAGTTGTTCTCCCACAAGAACCACTCGGCTGAACCTTCTTCAATATGCCCTTCACCAACATGCAGTGTTTCCTTGATTGAATTAGCTCTCACACCAATATTTGCGTCTAGAGCGTTTGCATTGAGGGCTATCTGAAAACGGCTGTGGCGCTGAAGTTGCCTGTGAATGTGGAGTTGGTGGCATGTGAAACCCGCATGTGGAGCATTCGTTTGTGTGGGATGCTCACCAAGCTTCATTTCAGTCCTAGGCACTCAAAGGGCACTAAGCATAGAGTGTGAAAACTGAGTTTCCTTGAGAGCTGCTTGGAAGCCTGATGGTGTGTGAATTTAGTGAGCCAAATGGAGTTGTTCTCCCACAAGAACCACTCGGCTGAACCTTCTTCAATATGCCCTTCACCAACATGCAGTGTTTCCTTGATTGAATTAGCTCTCACACCAATATTTGCGTCTAGAGCCTTTGCATTGAGGGCTATCTGAAAACGGCTGTGGCGCTGAAGTTGCCTGAGAATGTGGAGTTGGTGGCATGTGAAACCCGCATGTGGAGCATTCGTTTGTGTGGGATGCTCTACGAGGTTCATTCCTAGATAATGTACTCAAAGGGCACTAAGCATAGAGTGTGAAAACTGAGTTTCCTTGAGACCTGCTTGGAAGCCTGATGGTGTGTGAAGTTAGTGAGCCAAATGGAGTTGTTCTCCCACAAGAACCACTCGGCTGATCCTTCTTCAATATGCCCTTCACCAACATGCAGTGTTTCCTTGATTGAATTAGCTCTCACACCAATATTTGCGTCTAGAGCCTTTGCATTGAGGGCTATCTGAAAACGGCTGTGGCGCTCAAGTTGCCTGTGAATGTGGAGTTGGTGGCATGTGAAACCCGCATGTGGAGCATTCGTTTGTGTGGCATGCTCACCAAGATTCATTTCAGTCCTAGGCACTCAAAGGGCACTAAGCATAGAGTGTGAAAACTGAGTTTCCTTGAGAGCTGCTTGGAAGCCTGATGGTGTGTGAAGTTAGTGAGCCAAATGGAGTTGTTCTCCCACAGGAACCACTCGGTTGATCCTTCTGCAATATGCCCTTCACCAACATGCAGTGTTTCCTTGATTGAATTAGCTCTCACACCAATATTTGCGTCTAGAGCCTTTGCATTGAGGGCTATCTGAAAACGGCTGTGGCGCTCAAGTTGCCTGTGAATGTGGAGTTGGTGGCATGTGAAACCCGCATGTGGAGCATTCGTTTGTGTGGCATGCTCACCAAGATTCATTTCAGTCCTAGGCACTCAAAGGGCACTAAGCATAGAGTGTGAAAACTGAGTTTCCTTGAGAGCTGCTTGGAAGCTTGATGGTGTGTGAAGTTAGTGATCCAAATGGAGTTGTTCTCCCACAAGAACCACTCGGCTGATCCTTCTTCAATATGCCCTTCACCAACATGCAGCGCATCCTTGATTGAATTAGCTCTCACACCAATATTTGCGTCTAGAGCCTTTGCATTGAGGGCTATCTGAAAACGGCTGTGGCGCTGAAGTTGCCTGTGACTGTGGAGTTGGTGGCATGTGAAACCTGCATGTGGAGCATTCGTTTGTGTGGGAAGCTCTACCAGGTTCATTCCTAGATAATGCACTCAAAGGGCACTAAGCATAGAGTGTGAAAACTGAGTTTCCTTGAGAGCTGCTTGGAAGCCTGATGGTGTGTGAAGTTAGTGAGCCAAATGGAGTTGTTCTCCCACAAGAACCACTCGGCTGATCCTTCTTCAATATGCCCTTCACCAACATGCAGTGTTTCCTTGATTGAATTAGCTCTCACACCAATATTTGCGTCTAGAGCCTTTGCATTGAGGGCTATCTGAAAACGGCTTTGGCGCTGAAGTTGCCTGAGAATGTGGAGTTGGTGGCATGTGAAACCCGCATGTGGAGCATTCGTTTGTGTGGGATGCTCACCAAGATTCATTGCAGTCCTAGGCACTAAAAGGGCACTAAGCATAGAGTGTGAAAATTGAGTTTCCTTGAGAGCTGCTTGGAAGCCTGATGGTGTGTGAAGTTAGTGAGCCAAATGGAGTTGTTCTCCCACAGGAACCACTCGGCTGATCCTTCTTCAATATTCCCTTCACCAACATGCAGTGTTTCCTTGATTGAATTAGCTCTCACACCAATATTTGCGTCTAGAGCCTTTGCATTGAGGGCTATCTGAAAACGGCTGTGGCGCTGAAGTTGCCTGTGAATGTGGAGTTGGTGGCATGTGAAACCCGCATGTGGAGCATTCGTTTGTGTGGCATGCTCACCAAGATTCATTTCAGTCCTAGGCACTCAAAGGGCACTAAGCATAGAGTGTGAAAACTGAGTTTCCTTGAGAGCTGCTTGGAAGCCTGATGGTGTGTGAAGTTAGTGAGCCAAATGGAGTTGTTCTCCCACAAGAACCACTCGGCTCATCCTTCTTCAATATGCCCTTCACCAACATGCAGTGTTTCCTTGATTGAATTAGCTCTCAAACCAATATTTGCGTCTAGAGCCTTTGCATTGAGGGCTATCTGAAAACGGCTGTGGCGCTGAAGTTGCCTGTGAATGTGGAGTTGTTGGCATGTGAAACCCGCATGTGGAGCATTCGTTTGTGTGGGATGCTCTACCAGGTTCATTCCTAGATAATGCACTCAAAGGGCACTAAGCATAGAGTGTGAAAACTGAGTTTCCTTGAGAGCTGCTTGGAAGCCTGATGGTGTGTGAAGTTAGTGAGCCAAATGGAGTTGTTCTCCCACAAGAACCACTCGGCTGATCCTTCTTCAATATGCCCTTCACCAACATGCAGTGTTTCCTTGAATGAATTAGCTCTCACACCAATATTTGCGTCTAGAGCCTTTGCAGTGAGGGCTATCTGAAAACGGCTGTGGCGCTGAAGTTGCCTGTGAATGTGGAGTTGGTGGCATGTGAAACCCGCATGTGGAGCATTCGTTTGTGTGGGATGCTCTACGAGGTTCATTCCTAGATAATGTACTCAAAGGGCACTAAGCATAGAGTGTGAAAACTGAGTTTCCTTGAGAGCTGCTTGGAAGCCTGATGGTGTGTGAAGTTAGTGAGCCAAATGGAGTTGTTCTCCCACAAGAACCACTCGGCTCATCCTTCTTCAATATGCCCTTCACCAACATGCAGTGTTTCCTTGATTGATTTAGCTCTCAAACCAATATTTGCGTCTAGAGCCTTTGCATTGAGGGCTATCTGAAAACGGCTGTGGCGCTGAAGTTGCCTGTGAATGTGGAGTTGGTGGCATGTGAAACCCGCATGTGGAGCATTCGTTTGTGTGGCATGCTCACCAAGATTCATTTCAGTCGTAGGCACTCAAAGGGCACTAAGCATAGAGTGTGAAAACTGAGTTTCCTTGAGAGCTGCTTGGAAGCCTGATGGTGTGTGAAGTTAGTGAGCCAAATGGAGTTGTTCTCCCACAAGAACCACTCGGGTGATTCTTCTTCAATATGCCCTTCACCAACATGCAGTGTTTCCTTGATTGAATTAGCTCTCACACCAATATTTGCGTCTAGAGCCTTTGCATTGAGGGCTATCTGAAAACGGCTGTGGCGCTGAATTTGCCTGTGAATGTGGAGTTGTTGGCATGTGAAGTGCGCATGCGGAGCATTCGTTTTTGTGGGATGCTCTACCAGGTTCATTCCTAGATAATGTACTCAAAGGGCACTAAGCATAGAGTGTGAAAACTGAGTTTCCTTGAGACCTGCTTGGAAGCCTGATGGTGTGTGAAGTTAGTGAGCCAAATGGAGTTGTTCTCCCACAGGAACCACTCGGCTGATCCTTCTTCAATATGCCCTTCACCAACATGCAGTGTTTCCTTGATTGAATTAGCTCTCACACCAATATTTGCGTCTAGAGCCTTTGCATTGAGGGCTATCTGAAAACGGCTGTGGCGCTCAAGATGCCTGTGAATGTGGAGTTGGTGGCATGTGAAACCCGCATGTGGAGCATTCGTTTGTGTGGGATGCTCACCAAGATTCATTTCAGTCCTAGGCACTCAAAGGGCACTAAGCATAGAGTGTGAAAACTGAGTTTCCTTGAGAGCTGCTTGGAAGCCTGATGGTGTGTGAAGTTAGTGAGCCAAATGGAGTTGTTCTCCCACAGGAACCACTCGGCTGATCCTTCTTCAATATGCCCTTCACCAACATGCAGTGTTTCCTTGATTGAATTAGCTCTCACACCAATATTTGCGTCTAGAGCCTTTGCATTGAGGGCTATCTGCAAACGGCTGTGGCGCTGAAGTTGCCTGTGAATGTGGAGTTGGTGGCATGTGAAACCCGCATGTGGAGCATTCGTTTGTGTGGCATGCTCACCAAGATTCATTTCAGTCCTAGGCACTCAAAGGGCACTAAGCATAGAGTGTGAAAACTGAGTTTTCCTTGAGAGCTGCTTGGAAGCTTGATGGTGTGTGAAGTTAGTGAGCCAAATGGAGTTGTTCTCCCACAAGAACCACTCGGCTGATCCTTCTTCAATATGCCCTTCACCAACATGCAGTGTTTCCTTGATTGAATTAGCTCTCACACCAATATTTGCGTCTAGAGCCTTTGCATTGAGGGCTATCTGAAAACGGCTGTGGTGCTGAAGTTGCCTGTGACTGTGGAGTTGGTGGCATGTGAAACCCGCATGTGGAGCATTCGTTTGTGTGGGATGCTCTACCAGGTTCATTCCTAGATAATGCACTCAAAGGGCACTAAGCATAGAGTGTGAAAACTGAGTTTCCTTGAGAGCTGCTTGGAAGCCTGATGGTGTGTGCAGTTAGTGAGCCAAATGGAGTTGTTCTCCCACAAGAACCACTCGGCTCATCCTTCTTCAATATGCCCTTCACCAACATGCAGTGTTTCCTTGATTGAATTAGCTCTCACACCAATATTTGCGTCTAGAGCCTTTGCATTGAGGGCTATCTGAAAACGGCTGTGGCGCTGAAGTTGCCTGTGACTGTGGAGTTGGTGGCATGTGAAACCCGCATGTGGAGCATTCGTTTGTGTGGCATGCTCACCAAGATTCATTTCAGTCGTAGGCACTCAAAGGGCACTAAGCATAGAGTGTGAAAATTGAGTTTCCTTGAGAGCTGCTTGGAAGCCTGATGGTGTGTGAAGTTAGTGAGCCAAATGGAGTTGTTCTCCCACAAGAACCACTCGGCTGAACCTTCTTCAACATGCCCTTCACCAACATGCAGTGTTTCCTTGATTGAATTAGCTCTCACACCAATATTTGCGTCTAGAGCCTTTGCATTGAGGGCTATCTGAAAACGGCTGTGGCGCTGAAGTTGCCTGTGAATGTGGAGTTGGTGGCATGTGAAACCCGCATGTGGAGCATTCGTTTGTGTGGCATGCTCACCAAGATTTATTTCAGTCCTAGACACTCAAAGGGCACTAAGCATAGAGTGTGAAAACTGAGTTTCCTTGAGAGCTGCTTGGAAGCCTGATGGTGTGTGAAGTTAGTGAGCCAAATGGAGTTGTTCTCCCACAAGAACCACTCGGGTGATTCTTCTTCAATATGCCCTTCACCAACATGCAGTGTTTCCTTGATTGAATTAGCTCTCACACCAATATTTGCGTCTAGAGCCTTTGCATTGAGGGCTATCTGAAAACGGCTGTGGCGCTGAAGTTGCCTGTGACTGTGGAGTTGTTGGCATGTGAAACCCGGATGTGGAGCATTCGTTTGTGTGGGATGCTCTACCAGGTTCATTCCTAGATAATGCACTCAAAGGGCACTAAGCATAGAGTGTGAAAACTGAGTTTCCTTGAGAGCTGCTTGGAAGCCTGATGGTGTGTGAAGTTAGTGAGCCAAATGAAGTTGTTCTCCCACAAGAACCACTCGGATGAACCTTCTTCAATATGCCCTTCACCAACATGCAGTGTTTCCTTGATTGAATTAGCTCTCACACCAATATTTGCGTCTAGAGCCTTTGCATTGAGGGCTATCTGAAAACGGCTGTGGCGCTGAAGTTGCCTGTGAATGTGGAGTTGGTGGCATGTGAAACCCGCATGTGGAGCATTCGTTTGTGTGGAATGCTGACCAAGATTCATTTCAGTCCTAGGCACTCAAAGGGCACTAAGCATAGAGTGTGAAAACTGAGTTTCCTTGAGAGCTGCTTGGAAGCCTGATTGTATGTGAAGTTAGTGAGCCAAATGGAGTTGTTCTCCCACAAGAACCACTCGGCTGATCCTTCTGCAATATGCCCTTCACCAACATGCAGTGTTTCCTTGATTGAATTAGCTCTCACACCAATATTTGCGTCTAGAGCCTTTGCATTGAGGGCTACCTGAAAACGGCTGTGGCGCTGAAGTTGCCTGTGAATGTGGAGTTGGTGGCATGTGAAACCCGCATGTGGAGCATTCGTTTGTGTGGGATGCTCTACCAGGTTCATTCCTAGATAATGCACTCAAAGGGCACTAAGCATAGAGTGTGAAAACTGAGTTTCCTTGAGAGCTGCTTGGAAGCCTGATGGTGTGTGAAGTTAGTGAGCCAAATGGAGTTGTTCTCCCACAAGAACCACTCGGCTGAACCTTCTTCAATATGCCATTCACCAACATGCAGTGTTTCCTTGATTGAATTAGCTCTCACACCAATATTTGCGTCTAGAGCCTTTGCATTGAGGGCTATCTGAAAACGGCTGTGGCGCTGAAGTTGCCTGTGAATGTGGAGTTGTTGGCATGTGAAACCCGCATGTGGAGCATTCGTTTGTGTGGGATGCTCTACCAGGTTCATTCCTGGATAATGCACTCAAAGGGCACTAAGCATAGAGTGTGAAAACTGAGTTTCCTTGAGAGCTGCTTGGAAGCCTGATGGTGTGTGAAGTTAGTGAGCCAAATGGAGTTGTTCTCCCACAAGAACCACTCGGCTGATCCTTCTTCAATATGCCCTTCACCAACATGCAGTGTTTCCTTGATTGAATTAGCTCTCACACCAATATTTGCGTCTAGAGCCTTTGCATTGAGGGCTATCTGAAAATGGCTGTGGCGCTGAAGAAGCCTGTGAATGTGGAGTTGGTGACATGTGAAACCCGCATGTGGAGCATTCGTTTGTGTGGGATGCTTACCGGGTTCATTCCTAGATAATGCACTGAAAGGGCACTAAGCATAGAGTGTGAAAACTGAGTTTCCTTGAGAACTGCTTGGAAGCCTGATGGTGTGTGAAGTTAGTGAGCCAAATGGAGTTGTTCTCCCACAAGAACCACTCGGCTGATCCTTCTTCAATATGCCCTTCACCAACATGCAGTGTTTCCTTGATTGAATTAGCTCTCACACCAATATTTGCGTCTAGAGCCTTTGCATTGAGGGCTATCTGAAAACGGCTGTGGCGCTGAAGTTGCCTGTGAATGTGGAGTTGGTGGCATGTGAAACCCGCATGTGGAGCATTCGTTTGTGTGGAATGCTCTACCAGGTTCATTCCTAGATAATGCACCCAAAGGGCACTAAGCATAGAGTGTGAAAACTGAGTTTCCTTGAGAGCTGCTTGGAAGCCTGATGGTGTGTGAAGTTAGTGAGCCAAATGGAGTTGTTCTCCCACAAGAACCACTCGGCTGATCCTTCTTCAATATGCCCTTCACCAACATGCAGTGTTTCCTTGATTGAATTAGCTCTCACACCAATATTTGCGTCTAGAGCCTTTGCATTGAGGGCTATCTGAAAATGGCTGTGGCGCTGAAGAAGCCTGTGAAGGTGGAGTTGGTGGCATGTGAAACCCGCATGTGGAGCATTCGTTTGTGTGGGATGCTTACCGGGTTCATTCCTAGATAATGCACTCAAAGGGCACTAAGCATAGAGTGTGAAAACTGACTTTCCTTGAGAACTGCTTGGAAGCCTGATGGTGTGTGAAGTTAGTGAGCCAAATGGAGTTGTTCTCCCACAAGAACCACTCGGCTGATCCTTCTTCAATATGCCCTTCACCAACATGCAGTGTTTCCTTGATTGAATTAGCTCTCACACCAATATTTGCGTCTAGAGCCTTTGCATTGAGGGCTATCTGAAAACGGCTGTGGCGCTGAAGTTGCCTGTGACTGTGGAGTTGGTGGCATGTGAAACCCGCATGTGGAGCATTCGTTTGTGTGGGATGCTCTACCAGGTTCATTCCTAGATAATGCACTCAAAGGGCACTAAGCATAGAGTGTGAAAACTGAGTTTCCTTGAGAGCTGCTTGGAAGCCTGATGGTGTGTGAAGTTAGTGAGCCAAATGGAGTTGTTCTCCCACAAGAACCCCTTGGCTGATCCTTCTTCAATATGCCCTTCACCAACATGCAGTGTTTCCTTGATTGAATTAGCTCTCACACCAATATTTGCGTCTAGAGCCTTTGCAGTGAGGGCTATCTGAAAACGGCTGTGGCGCTGAAGTTGCCTGTGAATGTGGAGTTGGTGGCATGTGAACCCCGCATGTGGAGCATTCGTTTGTGTGGGATGCTCACCAAGCTTCATTTTAGTCCTAGGCACTCAAAGGGCACTAAGCATAGAGTGTGAAAACTGAGTTTCCTTGAGAGCTGCTTGGAAGCCTGATGAGTGTGAAGTTAGTGAGCCAAATGGAGTTGTTCTCCCACAAGTACCACTCGGCTGATCCTTCTTCAATATGCCCTTCACCAACATGCAGTGTTTCCTTGATTGAATTAGCTCTCACACCAATATTTGCGTCTAGAGCCTTTGCATTGAGGGCTATCTGAAAACGGCTGTGGCGCTGAAGTTGCCTGTGAATGTGGAGTTGGTGGCATGTGAAACCCGCATGTGGAGCATTCGTTTGTGTGGGATGCTCACCAAGATTCATTTCAGTCCTAGGCACTCAAAGGGCACTAAGCATAGATTGTGAAAACTGAGTTTCCTTGAGAGCTGCTTGGAAGCCTGATGGTGTGTGAAGTTAGTGAGCCAAATGGAGTTGTTCTCCCACAAGAACCCCTTGGCTGATCCTTCTTCAATATGCCCTTCACCAACATGCAGTGTTTCCTTGATTGAATTAGCTCTCACACCAATATTTGCGTCTAGAGCCTTTGCATTGAGAGCTATCTGAAAACGGCTGTGGCGCTGAAGTTGCCTGTGACTGTGGAGTTGGTGGCATGTGAAACCCGCATCTGGAGCATTCGTTTGTGTGGGATGCTCTACCAGGTTCATTCCTAGATAATGCACTCAAAGGGCACAAAGCATAGAGTGTGAAAACTGAGTTTCCTTGAGAGCTGCTTGGAAGCCTGATGGTGTGTGAAGTTAGTGAGCCAAATGGAGTTGTTCTCCCACAAGAACCACTCGGCTGATCCTTCTTTGTCAATATGCCCTTCAACAACATGCAGTGTTTCCTTGATTGAATTAGCTCTCACACCAATATTTGCGTCTAGAGCCTTTGCATTGAGGGCTATCTGAAAACGGCTGTGGTGCTGAAGTTGCCTGTGAATGTGGAGTTGGTGGCATGTGAAACCCGCATGTGGAGCATTCGTTTGTGTGGGATGCTCTACCAGGTTCATTCCTAGATAATGCACTCAAAGGGCACTAAGCATAGAGTGTGAAAACTGAGTTTCCTTGAGAGCTGCTGGGAAGCCTGATGGTGTGTGCAGTTGGTGAGCCAAATGGAGTTGTTCTCCCACAAGAACCCCTCGGCTGATCCTTCTTCAATATGCCCTTCACCAACATGCAGTGTTTCCTTGATTGAATTAGCTCTCACACCAATATTTGCGTCTAGAGCCTTTGCATTGAGGGCTATCTGAAAACGGCTGTGGCGCTGAAGTTGCCTGAGAATGTGGAGTTGGTGGCATGTGAAACCCGCATGTGGATCATTCGTTTGTGTGGCATGCTCACCAAGATTCATTTCAGTCCTAGGCACTCAAAGGGCACTAAGCATAGAGTGTGAAAACTGAGTTTCCTTGAGAGCTGGTTGGAAGCCTGATGGTGTGTGAAGTTAGTGAGCCAAATGGAGTTGTTCTCCCACAAGAACCACTCGGCTGATCCTTCTTCAATATGCCCTTCACCAACATGCAGTGTTTCCTTGATTGAATTAGCTCTCACACCAATATTTGCGTCTAGAGCCTTTGCAGTGAGGGCTATCTGAAAACGGCTGTGGCGCTGAAGTTGCCTGTGAATGTGGAGTTGTTGGCATGTGAAACTCGGATGTGGAGCATTCGTTTGTGTGGGATGCTCTACCAGGTTCATTCCTAGATAATGTACTCAAAGGGCACTAAGCATAGAGTGTGAAAACTGAGTTTCCTTGAGAGCTGCTTGGAAGCCTGATGGTGTGTGAAGTTAGTGAGCCAAATGGAGTTGTTCTCCCACAAGAACCACTCGGCTGAACCTTCTTCAATATGCCCTTCACCAACATGCAGTGTTTCCTTGATTGAATTAGCTCTCACACCAATATTTGCGTCTAGAGCCTTTGCATTGAGGGCTATCTGAAAACGGCTGTGGCGCTGAAGTTGCCTGTGAATGTGGAGTTGTTGGCATGTGAAACTCGGATGTGGAGCATTCGTTTGTGTGGGATGCTCTACCAGGTTCATTCCTAGATAATGTACTCAAAGGGCACTAAGCATAGAGTGTGAAAACTGAGTTTCCTTGAGAGCTGCTTGGAAGCCTGATGGTGTGTGAAGTTAGTGAGCCAAATGGAGTTGTTCTCCCACAAGAACCACTCGGCTGAACCTTCTTCAATATGCCCTTCACCAACATGCAGTGTTTCCTTGATTGAATTAGCTCTCACACCAATATTTGCGTCTAGAGCCTTTGCATTGAGGGCTATCTGAAAACGGCTGTGGCGCTGAAGTTGCCTGTGAATGTGGAGTTGGTGGCATGTGAAACCCGCATGTGGAGCATTCGTTTGTGTGGGATGCTCACCAAGCTTCATTTCAGTCCTAGGCACTCAAAGGGCACTAAGCATAGAGTGTGAAAACTGAGTTTCCTTGAGAGCTGCTTGGAAGCCTGATGGTGTGTGAAGTTAGTGAGCCAAATGGAGTTGTTCTCCCACAAGAACCACTCGGCTGAACCTTCTTCAATATGCCCTTCACGAACATGCAGTGTTTCCTTGATTGAATTAGCTCTCACACCAATATTTGCGTCTAGAGCCTTTGCATTGAGGGCTATCTGAAAACGGCTGTGGCGCTGAAGTTGCCTGAGAATGTGGAGTTGGTGGCATGTGAAACCCGCATGTGGAGCATTCGTTTGTGTGGGATGCTCTACGAGGTTCATTCCTAGATAATGTACTCAAAGGGCACTAAGCATAGAGTGTGAAAACTGAGTTTCCTTGAGAGCTGCTTGGAAGCCTGATGGTGTGTGAAGTTAGTGAGCCAAATGGAGTTGTTCTCCCACAAGAACCACTCGGCTGATCCTTCTTCAATATGCCCTTCACCAACATGCAGTGTTTCCTTGATTGAATTAGCTCTCACACCAATATTTGCGTCTAGAGCCTTTGCATTGAGGGCTATCTGAAAACGGCTGTGGCGCTGAATTTGCCTGTGAATGTGGAGTTGTTGGCATGTGAAATGCGCATGCGGAGCATTCGTTTGTGTGGGATGCTCTACCAGGTTCATTCCTAGATAATGTACTCAAAGGGCACTAAGCATAGAGTGTGAAAACTGAGTTTCCTTGAGACCTGCTTGGAAGCCTGATGGTGTGTGAAGTTAGTGAGCCAAATGGAGTTGTTCTCCCACAGGAACCACTCGGCTGATCCTTCTTCAATATGCCCTTCACCAACATGCAGTGTTTCCTTGATTGAATTAGCTCTCACACCAATATTTGCGTCTAGAGCCTTTGCATTGAGGGCTATCTGAAAACGGCTGTGGCGCTGAAGTTGCCTGTGAATGTGGAGTTGGTGGCATGTGAAACCCGCATGTGGAGCATTCGTTTGTGTGGCATGCTCACCAAGATTCATTTCAGTCCTAGGCACTCAAAGGGCACTAAGCATAGAGTGTGAAAACTGAGTTTCCTTGAGAGCTGCTTGGAAGCCTGATGGTGTGTGAAGTTAGTGAGCCAAATGGAGTTGTTCTCCCACAGGAACCACTCGGCTGATCCTTCTTCAATATGCCCTTCACCAACATGCAGTGTTTCCTTGATTGAATTAGCTCTCACACCAATATTTGCGTCTAGAGCCTTTGCATTGAGGGCTATCTGAAAACGGCTGTGGCGCTCAAGTTGCCTGTGAATGTGGAGTTGGTGGCATGTGAAACCCGCATGTGGAGCATTCGTTTGTGTGGCATGCTCACCAAGATTCATTTCAGTCCTAGGCACTCAAAGGGCACTAAGCATAGAGTGTGAAAACTGAGTTTCCTTGAGAGCTGCTTGGAAGCTTGATGGTGTGTGAAGTTAGTGAGCCAAATGGAGTTGTTCTCCCACAAGAACCACTCGGCTGATCCTTCTTCAATATGCCCTTCACCAACATGCAGCGTATCCTTGATTGAATTAGCTCTCACACCAATATTTGCGTCTAGAGCCTTTGCATTGAGGGCTATCTGAAAACGGCTGTGGCGCTGAAGTTGCCTGTGACTGTGGAGTTGGTGGCATGTGAAACCCGCATGTGGAGCATTCGTTTGTGTGGGATGCTCTACCAGGTTCATTCCTAGATAATGCACTCAAAGGGCACTAAGCATAGAGTGTGAAAACTGAGTTTCCTTGAGAGGTGCTTGGAAGCCTGATGGTGTGTGAAGTTAGTGAGCCAAATGGAGTTGTTCTCCCACAAGAACCACTCGGCTCATCCTTCTTCAATATGCCCTTCACCAACATGCAGTGTTTCCTTGATTGAATTAGCTCTCAAACCAATATTTGCGTCTAGAGCCTTTGCATTGAGGGCTATCTGAAAACGGCTGTGGCGCTGAAGTTGCCTGTGAATGTGGAGTTGTTGGCATGTGAAACCCGCATGTGGAGCATTCGTTTGTGTGGGATGCTCTACCAGGTTCATTCCTAGATAATGCACTCAAAGGGCACTAAGCATAGAGTGTGAAAACTGAGTTTCCTTGAGAGCTGCTTGGAAGCCTGATGGTGTGTGAAGTTAGTGAGCCAAATGGAGTTGTTCTCCCACAAGAACCACTCGGCTGATCCTTCTTCAATATGCCCTTCACCAACATGCAGTGTTTCCTTGAATGAATTAGCTCTCACACCAATATTTGCGTCTAGAGCCTTTGCATTGAGGGCTATCTGAAAACGGCTGTGGCGCTGAAGTTGCCTGTGAATGTGGAGTTGGTGGCATGTGAAACCCGCATGTGGAGCATTCGTTTGTGTGGGATGCTCTACGAGGTTCATTCCTAGATAATGTACTCAAAGGGCAGTAAGCATAGAGTGTGAAAACTGAGTTTCCTTGAGAGCTGCTTGGAAGCCTGATGGTGTGTGAAGTTAGTGAGCCAAATGGAGTTGTTCTCCCACAAGAACCACTCGGCTGATCCTTCTTCAATATGCCCTTCACCAACATGCAGTGTTTCCTTGATTGAATTAGCTCTCACACCAATATTTGCGTCTAGAGCCTTAGCATTGAGGGCTATCTGAAAACGGCTTTGGCGCTGAAGTTGCCTGTGAATGTGGAGTTGGTGGCATGTGAAACCCGCATGTGGAGCATTCGTTTGTTTGGGATGCTCACCAAGATTCATTGCAGTCCTAGGCACTAAAAGGGCACTAAGCATAGAGTGTGAAAACTGAGTTTCCTTGAGAGCTGCTTGGAAGCCTGATGGTGTGTGAAGTTAGTGAGCCAAATGGAGTTGTTCTCCCACAAGAACCACTCGGCTGATCCTTCTTCAATATGCTCTTCACCAACATGCAGTGTTTCCTTGATTGAATTAGCTCTCACACCAATATTTGCGTCTAGAGCCTTTGCATTGAGGGCTATCTGAAAACGGCTGTGGCGCTGAAGTTGCCTGTGAATGTGGAGTTGTTGGCATGTGAAGTGCGCATGCGGAGCATTCGTTTGTGTGGGATGCTCTACCAGGTTCATTCCTAGATAATGTACTCAAAGGGCACTAAGCATAGAGTGTGAAAACTGAGTTTCCTTGAGACCTGCTTGGAAGCCTGATGGTGTGTGAAGTTAGTGAGCCAAATGGAGTTGTTCTCCCACAGGAACCACTCGGCTGATCCTTCTTCAATATGCCCTTCACCAACATGCAGTGTTTCCTTGATTGAATTAGCTCTCACACCAATATTTGCGTCTAGAGCCTTTGCATTGAGGGCTATCAGAAAACGGCTGTGGCGCTGAAGTTGCCTGTGAATGTGGAGTTGGTGGCATGTGAAACCCGCATGTGGAGCATTCGTTTGTGTGGGATGCTCACCAAGATTCATTTCAGTCCTAGGCACTCAAAGGGCACTAAGCATAGAGTGTGAAAACTGAGTTTCCTTGAGAGCTGCTTGGAAGCCTGATGGTGTGTGAAGTTAGTGAGCCAAATGGAGTTGTTCTCCCACAGGAACCACTCGGCTGATCCTTCTTCAATATGCCCTTCACCAACATGCAGTGTTTCCTTGATTGAATTAGCTCTCACACCAATATTTGCGTCTAGAGCCTTTGCATTGAGGGCTATCTGAAAACGGCTGTGGCGCTCAAGTTGCCTGTGAATGTGGAGTTGGTGGCATGTGAAACCCGCATGTGGAGCATTCGTTTGTGTGGCATGCTCACCAAGATTCATTTCAGTCCTAGGCACTCAAAGGGCACTAAGCATAGAGTGTGAAAACTGAGTTTCCTTGAGAGCTGCTTGGAAGCTTGATGGTGTGTGAAGTTAGTGAGCCAAATGGAGTTGTTCTCCCACAAGAACCACTCGGCTGATCCTTCTTCAATATGCCCTTCACCAACATGCAGCGTATCCTTGATTGAATTAGCTCTCACACCAATATTTGCGTCTAGAGCCTTTGCATTGAGGGCTATCTGAAAACGGCTGTGGCGCTGAAGTTGCCTGTGACTGTGGAGTTGGTGGCATGTGAAACCCGCATGTGGAGCATTCGTTTGTGTGGGATGCTCTACCAGGTTCATTCCTAGATAATGCACTCAAAGGGCACTAAGCATAGAGTGTGAAAACTGAGTTTCCTTGAGAGCTGCTTGGAAGCCTGATGGTGTGTGAAGTTAGTGAGCCAAATGGAGTTGTTCTCCCACAAGAACCACTCGGCTCATCCTTCTTCAATATGCCCTTCACCAACATGCAGTGTTTCCTTGATTGAATTAGCTCTCACACCAATATTTGCGTCTAGAGCCTTTGCATTGAGGGCTATCTGAAAACGGCTGTGGCGCTGAAGTTGCCTGTGACTGTGGAGTTGGTGGCATGTGAAACCCGCATGTGGAGCATTCGTTTGTGTGGCATGCTCACCAAGATTCATTTCAGTCGTAGGCACTCAAAGGGCACTAAGCATAGAGTGTGAAAATTGAGTTTCCTTGAGAGCTGCTTGGAAGCCTGATGGTGTGTGAAGTTAGTGACCCAAATGGAGTTGTTCTCCCACAAGAACCACTCGGCTGAACCTTCTTCAACATGCCCTTCACCAACATGCAGTGTTTCCTTGATTGAATTAGCTCTCACACCAATATTTGCGTCTAGAGCCTTTGCATTGAGGGCTATCTGAAAACGGCTGTGGCGCTCAAGTTGCCTGTGAATGTGGAGTTGGTGGCATGTGAAACCCGCATGTGGAGCATTCGTTTGTGTGGCATGCTCACCAAGATTTATTTCAGTCCTAAACACTCAAAGGGCACTAAGCATAGAGTGTGAAAACTGAGTTTCCTTGAGAGCTGCTTGGAAGCCTGATGGTGTGTGAAGTTAGTGAGCCAAATGAAGTTGTTCTCCCACAAGAACCACTCGGGTGATTCTTCTTCAATATGCCCTTCACCAACATGCAGTGTTTCCTTGATTGAATTAGCTCTCACACCAATATTTGCGTCTAGAGCCTTTGCATTGAGGGCTATCTGAAAACGGCTGTGGCGCTGAAGTTGCCTGTGACTGTGGAGTTGGTGGCATGTGAAACCCGCATGTGGAGCATTCGTTTGTGTGGGATGCTCTACCAGGTTCATTCCTAGATAATGCACTCAAAGGGCACTAAGCATAGAGTGTGAAAACTGAGTTTCCTTGAGAGCTGCTTGGAAGCCTGATGGTGTGTGAAGTTAGTGAGCCAAATGGAGTTGTTCTCCCACAGGAACCACTCGGCTGATCCTTCTTCAATATGCCCTTCACCAACATGCAGTGTTTCCTTGATTGAATTAGCTCTCACACCAATATTTGCGTCTAGAGCCTTTGCATTGAGGGCTATCTGAAAACGGCTGTGGCGCTCAAGTTGCCTGTGAATGTGGAGTTGTTGGCATGTGAAACCCGCATGTGGATCATTCGTTTGTGTGGCATGCTCACCAAGATTCATTTCAGTCCTAGGCACTCAAAGGGCACTAAGCATAGAGTGTGAAAACTGAGTGTCCTTGAGAGCTGGTTGGAAGCCTGATGGTGTGTGAAGTTAGTGAGCCAAATGGAGTTGTTCTCCCACAAGAACCACTCGGCTGATCCTTCTTCAATATGCCCTTCACCAACATGCAGTGTTTCCTTGATTGAATTAGCTCTCACACCAATATTTGCGTCTAGAGCCTTTGCAGTGAGGGCTATCTGAAAACGGCTGTGGCGCTGAAGTTGCCTGAGAATGTGGAGTTGGTGGCATGTGAAACCCGCATGTGGAGCATTCGTTTGTGTGGGATGCTCTACCAGGTTCATTCCTAGATAATGTACTCAAAGGGCACTAAGCATAGAGTGTGAAAACTGAGTTTCCTTGAGAGCTGCTTGGAAGCCTGATGGTGTGTGAAGTTAGTGAGCCAAATGGAGTTGTTCTCCCACAAGAACCACTCGGCTGATCCTTCTTCAATATGCCCTTCACCAACATGCAGTGTTTCCTTGATTGAATTAGCTCTCACACCAATATTTGCGTCTAGAGCCTTTGCATTGAGGGCTATCTGAAAACGGCTGTGGCGCTGAAGTTGCCTGAGAATGTGGAGTTGGTGGCATGTGAAACCCGCATGTGGAGCATTCGTTTGTGTGGGATGCTCACCAAGCTTCATTTCAGTCCTAGGCACTCAAAGGGCACTAAGCATAGAGTGTGAAAACTGAGTTTCCTTGAGAGCTGCTTGGAAGCCTGATGGTGTGTGAAGTTAGTGAGCCAAATGGAGTTGTTCTCCCACAGGAACCACTCGGCTGATCCTTCTTCAATATGCCCTTCACCAACATGCAGTGTTTCCTTGATTGAATTAGCTCTCACACCAATATTTGCGTCTAGAGCCTTTGCATTGAGGGCTATCTGAAAACGGCTGTGGCGCTCAAGTTGCCTGTGAATGTGGAGTTGGTGGCATGTGAAACCCGCATGTGGAGCATTCGTTTGTGTGGCATGCTCACCAAGATTCATTTCAGTCCTAGGCACTCAAAGGGCACTAAGCATAGAGTGTGAAAACTGAGTTTCCTTGAGAGCTGCTTGGAAGCTTGATGGTGTGTGAAGTTAGTGAGCCAAATGGAGTTGTTCTCCCACAAGAACCACTCGGCTGATCCTTCTTCAATATGCCCTTCACCAACATGCAGCGCATCCTTGATTGAATTAGCTCTCACACCAATATTTGCGTCTAGAGCCTTTGCATTGAGGGCTATCTGAAAACGGCTGTGGCGCTGAAGTTGCCTGTGACTGTGGAGTTGGTGGCATGTGAAACCTGCATGTGGAGCATTCGTTTGTGTGGGATGCTCTACCAGGTTCATTCCTAGATAATGCACTCAAAGGGCACTAAGCATAGAGTGTGAAAACTGAGTTTCCTTGAGAGCTGCTTGGAAGCCTGATGGTGTGTGAAGTTAGTGAGCCAAATGGAGTTGTTCTCCCACAAGAACCACTCGGCTCATCCTTCTTCAATATGCCCTTCACCAACATGCAGTGTTTCCTTGATTGAATTAGCTCTCACACCAATATTTGCGTCTAGAGCCTTTGCAGTGAGGGCTATCTGAAAACGGCTGTGGCGCTGAAGTTGCCTGTGAATGTGGAGTTGTTGGCATGTGAAACTCGGATGTGGAGCATTCGTTTGTGTGGGATGCTCTACCAGGTTCATTCCTAGATAATGTACTCAAAGGGCACTAAGCATAGAGTGTGAAAACTGAGTTTCCTTGAGAGCTGCTTGGAAGCCTGATGGTGTGTGAAGTTAGTGAGCCAAATGGAGTTGTTCTCCCACAAGAACCACTCGGCTGAACCTTCTTCAATATGCCCTTCACCAACATGCAGTGTTTCCTTGATTGAATTAGCTCTCACACCAATATTTGCGTCTAGAGCGTTTGCATTGAGGGCTATCTGAAAACGGCTGTGGCGCTGAAGTTGCCTGTGAATGTGGAGTTGGTGGCATGTGAAACCCGCATGTGGAGCATTCGTTTGTGTGGGATGCTCTACCAGGTTCATTCCTAGATAATGCACTCAAAGGGCACTAAGCATAGAGTGTGAAAACTGAGTTTCCTTGAGAGCTGCTTCGAAGCCTGATGGTGTGTGAATTTAGTGAGCCAAATGGAGTTGTTCTCCCACAAGAACCACTCGGCTGAACCTTCTTCAATATGCCCTTCACCAACATGCAGTGTTTCCTTGATTGAATTAGCTCTCACACCAATATTTGCGTCTAGAGCCTTTGCATTGAGGGCTATCTGAAAACGGCTGTGGCGCTGAAGTTGCCTGAGAATGTGGAGTTGGTGGCATGTGAAACCCGCATGTGGAGCATTCGTTTGTGTGGGATGCTCTACGAGGTTCATTCCTAGATAATGTACTCAAAGGGCACTAAGCATAGAGTGTGAAAACTGAGTTTCCTTGAGAGCTGCTTGGAAGCCTGATGGTGTGTGAAGTTAGTGAGCCAAATGGAGTTGTTCTCCCACAAGAACCACTCGGCTGATCCTTCTTCAATATGCCCTTCACCAACATGCAGTGTTTCCTTGATTGAATTAGCTCTCACACCAATATTTGCGTCTAGAGCCTTTGCATTGAGGGCTATCTGAAAACGGCTGTGGCGCTCAAGTTGCCCGTGAATGTGGAGTTGGTGGCATGTGAAACCCGCATGTGGAGCATTCGTTTGTGTGGGATGCTCACCAAGATTCATTTCAGTCCTAGGCACTCAAAGGGCACTAAGCATAGAGTGTGAAAACTGAGTTTCCTTGAGAGCTGTTTGGAAGCCTGATGGTGTGTGAAGTTAGTGAGCCAAATGGAGTTGTTCTCCCACAGGAACCACTCGGCTGATCCTTCTTCAATATGCCCTTCACCAACATGCAGTGTTTCCTTGATTGAATTAGCTCTCACACCAATATTTGCGTCTAGAGCCTTTGCATTGAGGGCTATCTGAAAACGGCTGTGGCGCTCAAGTTGCCTGTGAATGTGGAGTTGGTGGCATGTGAAACCCGCATGTGGAGCATTCGTTTGTGTGGCATGCTCACCAAGATTCATTTCAGTCCTAGGCACTCAAAGGGCACTAAGCATAGAGTGTGAAAACTGAGTTTCCTTGAGAGCTGCTTGGAAGCTTGATGGTGTGTGAAGTTAGTGAGCCAAATGGAGTTGTTCTCCCACAAGAACCACTCGGCTGATCCTTCTTCAATATGCCCTTCACCAACATGCAGCGCATCCTTGATTGAATTAGCTCTCACACCAATATTTGCGTCTAGAGCCTTTGCATTGAGGGCTATCTGAAAACGGCTGTGGCGCTGAAGTTGCCTGTGAATGTGGAGTTGGTGGCATGTGAAACCCGCATGTGGAGCATTCGTTTGTGTGGGATGCTCTACCAGGTTCATTCCTAGATAATGCACTCAAAGGGCACTAAGCATAGAGTGTGAAAACTGAGTTTCCTTGAGAGCTGCTTGGAAGCCTGATGGTGTGTGAAGTTAGTGAGCCAAATGGAGTTGTTCTCCCACAAGAACCACTCGGCTGATCCTTCTTCAATATGCCCTTCACCAACATGCAGTGTTTCCTTGAATGAATTAGCTCTCACACCAATATTTGCGTCTAGAGCCTTTGCAGTGAGGGCTATCTGAAAACGGCTGTGGCGCTGAAGTTGCCTGTGAATGTGGAGTTGGTGGCATGTGAAACCCGCATGTGGAGCATTCGTTTGTGTGGGATGCTCTACGAGGTTCATTCCTAGATAATGTACTCAAAGGGCACTAAGCATAGAGTGTGAAAACTGAGTTTCCTTGAGAGCTGCTTGGAAGCCTGATGGTGTGTGAAGTTAGTGAGCCAAATGGAGTTGTTCTCCCACAAGAACCACTCGGCTGATCCTTCTTCAATATGCCCTTCACCAACATGCAGTGTTTCCTTGATTGAATTAGCTCTCACACCAATATTTGCGTCTAGAGCCTTTGCATTGAGGGCTATCTGAAAACGGCTTTGGCGCTGAAGTTGCCTGTGAATGTGGAGTTGGTGGCATGTGAAACCCGCATGTGGAGCATTCGTTTGTGTGGGATGCTCACCAAGATTCATTGCAGTCCTAGGCACTAAAAGGGCACTAAGCATAGAGTGTGAAAATTGAGTTTCCTTGAGAGCTGCTTGGAAGCCTGATGGTGTGTGAAGTTAGTGAGCCAAATGGAGTTGTTCTCCCACAAGAACCACTCGGCTGATCCTTCTTCAATATGCTCTTCACCAACATGCAGTGTTTCCTTGATTGAATTAGCTCTCACACCAATATTTGCGTCTAGAGCCTTTGCATTGAGGGCTATCTGAAAACGGCTGTGGCGCTGAAGTTGCCTGTGACTGTGGAGTTGGTGGCATGTGAAACCCGCATGTGGAGCATTCGTTTGTGTGGCATGCTCACCAAGATTCATTTCAGTCGTAGGCACTCAAAGGGCACTAAGCATAGAGTGTGAAAACTGAGTTTCCTTGAGAGCTGCTTGGAAGCCTGATGGTGTGTGAAGTTAGTGAGCCAAATGGAGTTGTTCTCCCACAAGAACCACTCGGGTGATTCTTCTTCAATATGCCCTTCACCAACATGCAGTGTTTCCTTGATTGAATTAGCTCTCACACCAATATTTGCGTCTAGAGCCTTTGCATTGAGGGCTATCTGAAAACGGCTGTGGCGCTGAATTTGCCTGTGAATGTGGAGTTGTTGGCATGTGAAGTGCGCATGCGGAGCATTCGTTTTTGTGGGATGCTCTACCAGGTTCATTCCTAGATAATGTACTCAAAGGGCACTAAGCATAGAGTGTGAAAACTGAGTTTCCTTGAGACCTGCTTGGAAGCCTGATGGTGTGTGAAGTTAGTGAGCCAAATGGAGTTGTTCTCCCACAGGAACCACTCGGCTGATCCTTCTTCAATATGCCCTTCACCAACATGCAGTGTTTCCTTGATTGAATTAGCTCTCACACCAATATTTGCGTCTAGAGCCTTTGCATTGAGGGCTATCTGAAAACGGCTGTGGCGCTGAAGTTGCCTGTGAATGTGGAGTTGGTGGCATGTGAAACCCCGCATGTGGAGCATTCGTTTTGTGTGGGATGCTCACCAAGATTCATTTCAGTCCTAGGCACTCAAAGGGCACTAAGCATAGAGTGTGAAAACTGAGTTTCCTTGAGAGCTGCTTGGAAGCCTGATGGTGTGTGAAGTTAGTGAGCCAAATGGAGTTGTTCTCCCACAGGAACCACTCGGCTGATCCTTCTTCAATATGCCCTTCACCAACATGCAGTGTTTCCTTGATTGAATTAGCTCTCACACCAATATTTGCGTCTAGAGCCTTTGCATTGAGGGCTATCTGAAAACGGCTGTGGCGCTGAAGTTGCCTGTGAATGTGGAGTTGGTGGCATGTGAAACCCGCATGTGGAGCATTCGTTTGTGTGGCATGCTCACCAAGATTCATTTCAGTCCTAGGCACTCAAAGGGCACTAAGCATAGAGTGTGAAAACTGAGTTTCCTTGAGAGCTGCTTGGAAGCTTGATGGTGTGTGAAGTTAGTGAGCCAAATGGAGTTGTTCTCCCACAAGAACCACTCGGCTGATCCTTCTTCAATATGCCCTTCACCAACATGCAGCGTATCCTTGATTGAATTAGCTCTCACACCAATATTTGCGTCTAGAGCCTTTGCATTGAGGGCTATCTGAAAACGGCTGTGGCGCTGAAGTTGCCTGTGACTGTGGAGTTGGTGGCATGTGAAACCCGCATGTGGAGCATTCGTTTGTGTGGGATGCTCTACCAGGTTCATTCCTAGATAATGCACTCAAAGGGCACTAAGCATAGAGTGTGAAAACTGAGTTTCCTTGAGAGCTGCTTGGAAGCCTGATGGTGTGTGAAGTTAGTGAGCCAAATGGAGTTGTTCTCCCACAAGAACCACTCGGCTCATCCTTCTTCAATATGCCCTTCACCAACATGCAGTGTTTCCTTGATTGAATTAGCTCTCAAACCAATATTTGCGTCTAGAGCCTTTGCATTGAGGGCTATCTGAAAACGGCTGTGGCGCTGAAGTTGCCTGTGACTGTGGAGGTTGGTGGCATGTGAAACCCGCATGTGGAGCATTCGTTTGTGTGGCATGCTCACCAAGATTCATTTCAGTCGTAGGCACTCAAAGGGCACTAAGCATAGAGTGTGAAAACTGAGTTTCCTTGAGAGCTGCTTGGAAGCCTGATGGTGTGTGAAGTTAGTGAGCCTAAATGGAGTTGTTCTCCCACAAGAACCACTCGGGGGATTCTTCTTCAATATGCCCTTCACCAACATGCAGTGTTTCCTTGATTGAATTAGCTCTCACACCAATATTTGCGTCTAGAGCCTTTGCATTGAGGGCTATCTGAAAACGGCTGTGGCGCTGAATTTGCCTGTGAATGTGGAGTTGTTGGCATGTGAAGTGCGCATGCGGAGCATTCGTTTGTGTGGGATGCTCTACCAGGTTCATTCCTAGATAGTGTACTCAAAGGGCACTAAGCATAGAGTGTGAAAACTGAGTTTCCTTGAGACCTGCTTGGAAGCCTGATGGTGTGTGAAGTTAGTGAGCCAAATGGAGTTGTTCTCCCACAGGAACCACTCGGCTGATCCTTCTTCAATATGCCCTTCACCAACATGCAGTGTTTCCTTGATTGAATTAGCTCTCACACCAATATTTGCGTCTAGAGCCTTTGCATTGAGGGCTATCTGAAAACGGCTGTGGCGCTCAAGTTGCCTGTGAATGTGGAGTTGGTGGCATGTGAAACCCGCATGTGGAGCATTCGTTTGTGTGGGATGCTCACCAAGATTCATTTCAGTCCTAGGCACTCAAAGGGCACTAAGCATAGAGTGTGAAAACTGAGTTTCCTTGAGAGCTGCTTGGAAGCCTGATGGTGTGTGAAGTTAGTGAGCCAAATGGAGTTGTTCTCCCACAGGAACCACTCGGCTGATCCTTCTTCAATATGCCCTTCACCAACATGCAGTGTTTCCTTGATTGAATTAGCTCTCACACCAATATTTGCGTCTAGAGCCTTTGCATTGAGGGCTATCTGCAAACGGCTGTGGCGCTGAAGTTGCCTGTGAATGTGGAGTTGGTGGCATGTGAAACCCGCATGTGGAGCATTCGTTTGTGTGGCATGCTCACCAAGATTCATTTCAGTCCTAGGCACTCAAAGGGCACTAAGCATAGAGTGTGAAAACTGAGTTTCCTTGAGAGCTGCTTGGAAGCTTGATGGTGTGTGAAGTTAGTGAGCCAAATGGAGTTGTTCTCCCACAAGAACCACTCGGCTGATCCTTCTTCAATATGCCCTTCACCAACATGCAGCGTATCCTTGATTGAATTAGCTCTCACACCAATATTTGCGTCTAGAGCCTTTGCATTGAGGGCTATCTGAAAACGGCTGTGGCGCTGAAGTTGCCTGTGACTGTGGAGTTGGTGGCATGTGAAACCCGCATGTGGAGCATTCGTTTGTGTGGGATGCTCTACCAGGTTCATTCCTAGATAATGCACTCAAAGGGCACTAAGCATAGAGTGTGAAAACTGAGTTTCCTTGAGAGCTGCTTGGAAGCCTGATGGTGTGTGAAGTTAGTGAGCCAAATGGAGTTGTTCTCCCACAAGAACCACTCGGCTCATCCTTCTTCAATATGCCCTTCACCAACATGCAGTGTTTCCTTGATTGAATTAGCTCTCAAACCAATATTTGCGTCTAGAGCCTTTGCATTGAGGGCTATCTGAAAACGGCTGTGGCGCTGAAGTTGCCTGTGACTGTGGAGTTGGTGGCATGTGAAACCCGCATGTGGAGCATTCGTTTGTGTGGCATGCTCACCAAGATTCATTTCAGTCGTAGGCACTCAAAGGGCACTAAGCATAGAGTGTGAAAACTGAGTTTCCTTGAGAGCTGCTTGGAAGCCTGATGGTGTGTGAAGTTAGTGAGCCAAATGGAGTTGTTCTCCCACAAGAACCACTCGGCTGAACCTTCTTCAACATGCCCTTCACCAACATGCAGTGTTTCCTTGATTGAATTAGCTCTCACACCAATATTTGCGTCTAGAGCCTTTGCATTGAGGGCTATCTGAAAACGGCTGTGGCGCTGAAGTTGCCTGTGAATGTGGAGTTGGTGGCATGTGAAACCCGCATGTGGAGCATT
This sequence comes from Ochotona princeps, assembly GCF_030435755.1. Lineage (NCBI taxonomy): Eukaryota > Metazoa > Chordata > Mammalia > Lagomorpha > Ochotonidae > Ochotona > Ochotona princeps. Next base: position 9,434 of record NW_026700008.1, on the reverse strand, counting down.
CGTTTGTGTGGCATGCTCACCAAGATTTATTTCAGTCCTAGACACTCAAAGGGCACTAAGCATAGAGTGTGAAAACTGAGTTTCCTTGAGAGCTGCTTGGAAGCCTGATGGTGTGTGAAGTTAGTGAGCCAAATGGAGTTGTTCTCCCACAAGAACCACTCGGGTGATTCTTCTTCAATATGCCCTTCACCAACATGCAGTGTTTCCTTGATTGAATTAGCTCTCACACCAATATTTGCGTCTAGAGCCTTTGCATTGAGGGCTATCTGAAAACGGCTGTGGCGCTGAAGTTGCCTGTGACTGTGGAGTTGTTGGCATGTGAAACCCGGATGTGGAGCATTCGTTTGTGTGGGATGCTCTACCAGGTTCATTCCTAGATAATGCACTCAAAGGGCACTAAGCATAGAGTGTGAAAACTGAGTTTCCTTGAGAGCTGCTTGGAAGCCTGATGGTGTGTGAAGTTAGTGAGCCAAATGAAGTTGTTCTCCCACAAGAACCACTCGGATGAACCTTCTTCAATATGCCCTTCACCAACATGCAGTGTTTCCTTGATTGAATTAGCTCTCACACCAATATTTGCGTCTAGAGCCTTTGCATTGAGGGCTATCTGAAAACGGCTGTGGCGCTGAAGTTGCCTGTGAATGTGGAGTTGGTGGCATGTGAAACCCGCATGTGGAGCATTCGTTTGTGTGGGATGCTCTACGAGGTTCATTCCTAGATAATGTACTCAAAGGGCACTAAGCATAGAGTGTGAAAACTGAGTTTCCTTGAGAGCTGCTTGGAAGCCTGATGGTGTGTGAAGTTAGTGAGCCAAATGGAGTTGTTCTCCCACAAGAACCACTCGGCTGATCCTTCTTCAACATGCCCTTCACCAACATGCAGTGTTTCCTTGATTGAATTAGCTCTCACACCAATATTTGCGTCTAGAGCCTTTGCATTGAGGGCTATCTGAAAAACGGCTGTGGCGCTGAAGTTGCCTGTGAATGTGGAGTTGGTGGCATGTGAAACCCGCATGTGGAGCATTCGTTTGTGTGGAATGCTGACCAAGCTTCATTTCAGTCCTAGGCACTCAAAGGGCACTAAGCATAGAGTGTGAAAACTGAGTTTCCTTGAGAGCTGCTTGGAAGCCTGATTGTATGTGAAGTTAGTGAGCCAAATGGAGTTGTTCTCCCACAAGAACCACTCGGCTGATCCTTCTGCAATATGCCCTTCACCAACATGCAGTGTTTCCTTGATTGAATTAGCTCTCACACCAATATTTGCGTCTAGAGCCTTTGCATTGAGGGCTACCTGAAAACGGCTGTGGCGCTGAAGTTGCCTGTGAATGTGGAGTTGGTGGCATGTGAAACCCGCATGTGGAGCATTCGTTTGTGTGGGATGCTCTACCAGGTTCATTCCTAGATAATGCACTCAAAGGGCACTAAGCATAGAGTGTGAAAACTGAGTTTCCTTGAGAGCTGCTTGGAAGCCTGATGGTGTGTGAAGTTAGTGAGCCAAATGGAGTTGTTCTCCCACAAGAACCACTCGGCTGAACCTTCTTCAATATGCCATTCACCAACATGCAGTGTTTCCTTGATTGAATTAGCTCTCACACCAATATTTGCGTCTAGAGCCTTTGCATTGAGGGCTATCTGAAAACGGCTGTGGCGCTGAAGTTGCCTGTGAATGTGGAGTTGTTGGCATGTGAAACCCGCATGTGGAGCATTCGTTTGTGTGGGATGCTCTACCAGGTTCATTCCTAGATAATGCACTCAAAGGGCACTAAGCATAGAGTGTGAAAACTGAGTTTCCTTGAGAGCTGCTTGGAAGCCTGATGGTGTGTGAAGTTAGTGAGCCAAATGGAGTTGTTCTCCCACAAGAACCACTCGGCTGATCCTTCTTCAATATGCCCTTCACCAACATGCAGTGTTTCCTTGATTGAATTAGCTCTCACACCAATATTTGCGTCTAGAGCCTTTGCATTGAGGGCTATCTGAAAATGGCTGTGGCGCTGAAGAAGCCTGTGAATGTGGAGTTGGTGGCATGTGAAACCCGCATGTGGAGCATTCGTTTGTGTGGGATGCTTACCGGGTTCATTCCTAGATAATGCACTCAAAGGGCACTAAGCATAGAGTGTGAAAACTGACTTTCCTTGAGAACTGCTTGGAAGCCTGATGGTGTGTGAAGTTAGTGAGCCAAATGGAGTTGTTCTCCCACAAGAACCACTCGGCTGATCCTTCTTCAATATGCCCTTCACCAACATGCAGTGTTTCCTTGATTGAATTAGCTCTCACACCAATATTTGCGTCTAGAGCCTTTGCATTGAGGGCTATCTGAAAACGGCTGTGGCGCTGAAGTTGCCTGTGAATGTGGAGTTGGTGGCATGTGAAACCCGCATGTGGAGCATTCGTTTGTGTGGGATGCTCTACCAGGTTCATTCCTAGATAATGCACTAAAAGGGCACTAAGCATAGAGTGTGAAAACTGAGTTTCCTTGAGAGCTGCTTGGAAGCCTGATGGTGTGTGAAGTTAGTGAGCCAAATGGAGTTGTTCTCCCACAAGAACCCCTTGGCTGATCCTTCTTCAATATGCCCTTCACCAACATGCAGTGTTTCCTTGATTGAATTAGCTCTCACAACAATATTTGCGTCTAGAGCCTTTGCAGTGAGGGCTATCTGAAAACGGCTGTGGCGCTGAAGTTGCCTGTGACTGTGGAGTTGGTGGCATGTGAAACCCGCATGTGGAGCATTCGTTTGTGTGGGATGCTCACCAAGCTTCATTTTAGTCCTAGGCACTCAAAGGGCACTAAGCATAGAGTGTGAAAACTGAGTTTCCTTGAGAGCTGCTTGGAAGCCTGATGAGTGTGAAGTTAGTGAGCCAAATGGAGTTGTTCTCCCACAAGTACCACTCGGCTGATCCTTCTTCAATATGCCCTTCACCAACATGCAGTGTTTCCTTGATTGAATTAGCTCTCACACCAATATTTGCGTCTAGAGCCTTTGCATTGAGGGCTATCTGAAAACGGCTGTGGCGCTCAAGTTGCCTGTGAATGTGGAGTTGGTGGCATGTGAAACCCGCATGTGGAGCATTCGTTTGTGTGGGATGCTCACCAAGATTCATTTCAGTCCTAGGCACTCAAAGGGCACTAAGCATAGATTGTGAAAACTGAGTTTCCTTGAGAGCTGCTTGGAAGCCTGATGGTGTGTGAAGTTAGTGAGCCAAATGGAGTTGTTCTCCCACAAGAACCCCTTGGCTGATCCTTCTTCAATATGCCCTTCACCAACATGCAGTGTTTCCTTGATTGAATTAGCTCTCACACCAATATTTGCGTCTAGAGCCTTTGCATTGAGAGCTATCTGAAAACGGCTGTGGCGCTGAAGTTGCCTGTGAATGTGGAGTTGGTGGCATGTGAAACCCGCATGTGGAGCATTCGTTTGTGTGGGATGCTCTACCAGGTTCATTCCTAGATAATGCACTCAAAGGGCACAAAGCATAGAGTGTGAAAACTGAGTTTCCTTGAGAGCTGCTTGGAAGCCTGATGGTGTGTGAAGTTAGTGAGCCAAATGGAGTTGTTCTCCCACAAGAACCACTCGGCTGATCCTTCTTTGTCAATATGCCCTTCAACAACATGCAGTGTTTCCTTGATTGAATTAGCTCTCACACCAATATTTGCGTCTAGAGCCTTTGCATTGAGGGCTATCTGAAAACGGCTGTGGTGCTGAAGTTGCCTGTGAATGTGGAGTTGGTGGCATGTGAAACCCGCATGTGGAGCATTCGTTTGTGTTGGATGCTCTACCAGGTTCATTCCTAGATAATGCACTCAAAGGGCACTAAGCATAGAGTGTGAAAACTGAGTTTCCTTGAGAGCTGCTGGGAAGCCTGATGGTGTGTGCAGTTAGTGAGCCAAATGGAGTTGTTCTCCCACAAGAACCCCTCGGCTGATCCTTCTTCAATATGCCCTTCACCAACATGCAGTGTTTCCTTGATTGAATTAGCTCTCACACCAATATTTGCGTCTAGAGCCTTTGCATTGAGGGCTATCTGAAAACGGCTGTGGCGCTCAAGTTGCCTGTGAATGTGGAGTTGTTGGCATGTGAAACCCGCATGTGGATCATTCGTTTGTGTGGCATGCTCACAAAGATTCATTTCAGTCCTAGGCACTCAAAGGGCACTAAGCATAGAGTGTGAAAACTGAGTGTCCTTGAGAGCTGGTTGGAAGCCTGATGGTGTGTGAAGTTAGTGAGCCAAATGGAGTTGTTCTCCCACAAGAACCACTCGGCTGATCCTTCTTCAATATGCCCTTCACCAACATGCAGTGTTTCCTTGATTGAATTAGCTCTCACACCAATATTTGCGTCTAGAGCCTTTGCAGTGAGGGCTATCTGAAAACGGCTGTGGCGCTGAAGTTGCCTGTGAATGTGGAGTTGTTGGCATGTGAAACTCGGATGTGGAGCATTCGTTTGTGTGGGATGCTCTACCAGGTTCATTCCTAGATAATGTACTCAAAGGGCACTAAGCATAGAGTGTGAAAACTGAGTTTCCTTGAGAGCTGCTTGGAAGCCTGATGGTGTGTGAAGTTAGTGAGCCAAATGGAGTTGTTCTCCCACAAGAACCACTCGGCTGAACCTTCTTCAATATGCCCTTCACCAACATGCAGTGTTTCCTTGATTGAATTAGCTCTCACACCAATATTTGCGTCTAGAGCCTTTGCATTGAGGGCTATCTGAAAACGGCTGTGGCGCTGAAGTTGCCTGTGAATGTGGAGTTGGTGGCATGTGAAACCCGCATGTGGAGCATTCGTTTGTGTGGGATGCTCACCAAGCTTCATTTCAGTCCTAGGCACTCAAAGGGCACTAAGCATAGAGTGTGAAAACTGAGTTTCCTTGAGAGCTGCTTGGAAGCCTGATGGTGTGTGAAGTTAGTGAGCCAAATGGAGTTGTTCTCCCACAAGAACCACTCGGCTGAACCTTCTTCAATATGCCCTTCACGAACATGCAGTGTTTCCTTGATTGAATTAGCTCTCACACCAATATTTGCGTCTAGAGCCTTTGCATTGAGGGCTATCTGAAAACGGCTGTGGCGCTGAAGTTGCCTGAGAATGTGTAGTTGGTGGCATGTGAAACCCGCATGTGGAGCATTCGTTTGTGTGGGATGCTCTACGAGGTTCATTCCTAGATAATGTACTCAAAGGGCACTAAGCATAGAGTGTGAAAACTGAGTTTCCTTGAGAGCTGCTTGGAAGCCTGATGGTGTGTGAAGTTAGTGAGCCAAATGGAGTTGTTCTCCCACAAGAACCACTCGGCTGATCCTTCTTCAATATGCCCTTCACCAACATGCAGTGTTTCCTTGATTGAATTAGCTCTCACACCAATATTTGCGTCTAGAGCCTTTGCATTGAGGGCTATCTGAAAACGGCTGTGGCGCTGAATTTGCCTGTGAATGTGGAGTTGTTGGCATGTGAAATGCGCATGCGGAGCATTCGTTTGTGTGGGATGCTCTACCAGGTTCATTCCTAGATAATGTACTCAAAGGGCACTAAGCATAGAGTGTGAAAACTGAGTTTCCTTGAGAGCTGCTTGGAAGCCTGATGGTGTGTGAAGTTAGTGAGCCAAATGGAGTTGTTCTCCCACAGGAACCACTCGGCTGATCCTTCTTCAATATGCCCTTCACCAACATGCAGTGTTTCCTTGATTGAATTAGCTCTCACACCAATATTTGCGTCTAGAGCCTTTGCATTGAGGGCTATCTGAAAACGGCTGTGGCGCTCAAGTTGCCTGTGAATGTGGAGTTGGTGGCATGTGAAACCCGCATGTGGAGCATTCGTTTGTGTGGCATGCTCACCAAGATTCATTTCAGTCCTAGGCACTCAAAGGGCACTAAGCATAGAGTGTGAAAACTGAGTTTCCTTGAGAGCTGCTTGGAAGCCTGATGGTGTGTGAAGTTAGTGAGCCAAATGGAGTTGTTCTCCCACAGGAACCACTCGGCTGATCCTTCTTCAATATGCCCTTCACCAACATGCAGTGTTTCCTTGATTGAATTAGCTCTCACACCAATATTTGCGTCTAGAGCCTTTGCATTGAGGGCTATCTGAAAACGGCTGTGGCGCTCAAGTTGCCTGTGACTGTGGAGTTGGTGGCATGTGAAACCCGCATGTGGAGCATTCGTTTGTGTGGCATGCTCACCAAGATTCATTTCAGTCCTAGGCACTCAAAGGGCACTAAGCATAGAGTGTGAAAACTGAGTTTCCTTGAGAGCTGCTTGGAAGCTTGATGGTGTGTGAAGTTAGTGAGCCAAATGGAGTTGTTCTCCCACAAGAACCACTCGGCTGATCCTTCTTCAATATGCCCTTCACCAACATGCAGCGTATCCTTGATTGAATTAGCTCTCACACCAATATTTGCGTCTAGAGCCTTTGCATTGAGGGCTATCTGAAAACGGCTGTGGCGCTGAAGTTGCCTGTGACTGTGGAGTTGGTGGCATGTGAAACCCGCATGTGGAGCATTCGTTTGTGTGGGATGCTCTACCAGGTTCATTCCTAGATAATGCACTCAAAGGGCACTAAGCATAGAGTGTGAAAATTGAGTTTCCTTGAGAGCTGCTTGGAAGCCTGATGGTGTGTGAAGTTAGTGAGCCAAATGGAGTTGTTCTCCCACAAGAACCACTCGGCTGATCCTTCTTCAATATGCCCTTCACCAACATGCAGTGTTTCCTTGATTGAATTAGCTCTCAAACCAATATTTGCGTCTAGAGCCTTTGCATTGAGGGCTATCTGAAAATGGCTGTGGCGCTGAAGTTGCCTGTGAATGTGGAGTTGTTGGCATGTGAAACCCGCATGTGGAGCATTCGTTTGTGTGGGATGCTCTACCAGGTTCATTCCTAGATAATGCACTCAAAGGGCACTAAGCATAGAGTGTGAAAACTGAGTTTCCTTGAGAGCTGCTTGGAAGCCTGATGGTGTGTGAAGTTAGTGACCCAAATGGAGTTGTTCTCCCACAAGAACCACTCGGCTGATCCTTCTTCAATATGCCCTTCACCAACATGCAGTGTTTCCTTGAATGAATTAGCTCTCACACCAATATTTGCGTCTAGAGCCTTTGCATTGAGGGCTATCTGAAAACGGCTGTGGCGCTGAAGTTGCCTGTGAATGTGGAGTTGGTGGCATGTGAAACCCGCATGTGGAGCATTCGTTTGTGTGGGATGCTCTACGAGGTTCATTCCTAGATAATTTACTCAAAGGGCACTAAGTATAGAGTGTGAAAACTGAGTTTCCTCGCCCTTGAGAGCTGCTTGGAAGCCTGATGGTGTGTGAAGTTAGTGAGCCAAATGGAGTTGTTCTCCCACAAGAACCACTCGGCTGATCCTTCTTCAATATGCCCTTCACCAACATGCAGTGTTTCCTTGATTGAATTAGCTCTCACACCAATATTTGCGTCTAGAGCCTTTGCATTGAGGGCTATCTGAAAACGGCTTTGGCGCTGAAGTTGCCTATGAATGTGGAGTTGGTGGCATGTGAAACCCGCATGTGGAGCATTCGTTTGTGTGGGATGCTCACCAAGATTCATTGCAGTCCTAGGCACTAAAAGGGCACTAAGCATAGAGTGTGAAAACTGAGTTTCCTTGAGAGCTGCTTGGAAGCCTGATGGTGTGTGAAGTTAGTGAGCCAAATGGAGTTGTTCTCCCACAAGAACCACTCGGCTGATCCTTCTTCAATATGCCCTTCACCAACATGCAGTGTTTCCTTGATTGAATTAGCTCTCACACCAATATTTGCGTCTAGAGCCTTTGCATTGAGGGCTATCTGAAAACGGCTGTGGCGCTGAAGTTGCCTGTGAATGTGGAGTTGGTGGCATGTGAAACCCGCATGTGGAGCATTCGTTTGTGTGGCATGCTCACCAAGATTCATTTCAGTCGTAGGCACTCAAAGGGCACTAAGCATAGAGTGTGAAAATTGAGTTTCCTTGAGAGCTGCTTGGAAGCCTGATGGTGTGTGAAGTTAGTGACCCAAATGGAGTTGTTCTCCCACAAGAACCACTCGGCTGAACCTTCTTCAACATGCCCTTCACCAACATGCAGTGTTTCCTTGATTGAATTAGCTCTCACACCAATATTTGCGTCTAGAGCCTTTGCATTGAGGGCTATCTGAAAACGGCTGTGGCGGTGAAGTTGCCTGTGAATGTGGAGTTGGTGGCATGTGAAACCGGCATGTGGAGCATTCGTTTGTGTGGCATGCTCACCAAGATTTATTTCAGTCCTAGACACTCAAAGGGCACTAAGCATAGAGTGTGAAAACTGAGTTTCCTTGAGAGCTGCTTGGAAGCCTGATGGTGTGTGAAGTTAGTGAGCCAAATGGAGTTGTTCTCCCACAAGAACCACTCGGGTGATTCTTCTTCAATATGCCCTTCACCAACATGCAGTGTTTCCTTGATTGAATTAGCTCTCACACCAATATTTGCGTCTAGAGCCTTTGCATTGAGGGCTATCTGAAAACGGCTGTGGCGCTGAATTTGCCTGTGAATGTGGAGTTGGTGGCATGTGAAGTGCGCATGCGGAGCATTCGTTTGTGTGGGATGCTCTACCAGGTTCATTCCTAGATAATGTACTCAAAGGGCACTAAGCATAGAGTGTGAAAACTGAGTTTCCTTGAGACCTGCTTGGAAGCCTGATGGTGTGTGAAGTTAGTGAGCCAAATGGAGTTGTTCTCCCACAGGAACCACTCGCCTGATCCTTCTTCAATATGCCCTTCACCAACATGCAGTGTTTCCTTGATTGAATTAGCTCTCACACCAATATTTGCGTCTAGAGCCTTTGCATTGAGGGCTATCTGAAAACGGCTGTGGCGATGAAGTTGCCTGTGAATGTGGAGTTGGTGGCATGTGAAACCCGCATGTGGAGCATTCGTTTGTGTGGGATGCTCACCAAGCTTCATTTCAGTCCTAGGCACTCAAAGGGCACTAAGCATAGAGTGTGAAAACTGAGTTTCCTTGAGAGCTGCTTGGAAGCCTGATGGTGTGTGAAGTTAGTGAGCCAAATGGAGTTGTTCTCCCACAGGAACCACTCGGCTGATCCTTCTTCAATATGCCCTTCACCAACATGCAGTGTTTCCTTGATTGAATTAGCTCTCACACCAATATTTGCGTCTAGAGCCTTTGCATTGAGGGCTATCTGAAAACGGCTGTGGCGCTGAAGTTGCCTGTGAATGTGGAGTTGGTGGCATGTGAAACCCGCATGTGGAGCATTCGTTTGTGTGGCATGCTCACCAAGATTCATTTCAGTCCTAGGCACTCAAAGGGCACTAAGCATAGAGTGTGAAAACTGAGTTTCCTTGAGAGCTGCTTGGAAGCCTGATGGTGTGTGAAGTTAGTGAGCCAAATGGAGTTGTTCTCCCACAAGAACCACTCGGCTGATCCTTCTTCAATATGCCCTTCACCAACATGCAGCGTATCCTTGATTGAATTA